>NC_143437.1:19725000-19995000 GCF_987193195.1 Phasianus colchicus | reverse complement strand
GAATTGCCTGAGAATATGATTTTTCTTCCAAAATCTCCCTGATGGCGATGCTGATTATCTCAGGAGAAGAGGCTTATTAAGAGATATTTATTCAAAACTTGAAACTCATGTGAAACTTGAACAGTGACAACCATTCACATACAGCCATAGATTGCAGGATATGTGCAGCTTGCTTCTGGAATAGCAGCTGTGAAACCCCAGCTCTACAGGAAGCAGAGAGTACAGTGCAATGCTGTCATTTGTCACCAACAATTGCCACCAGCAGGAAAGATATGCCTTTAAAAAGGAGCAGAGAAAGACCGTGAGCACAGAACCTGGGTTGTTTTCAGTGGCTTAACAAGGATTAAACCACATCTGTTAATTAATATACTTTGAGAAGCCTAATGAAAAATAACATTTCTATCTGTGAAATTAATACATATATCTCCAGTATCAGATTTGCTTTAGAAGGACTGAATGTGGAGAGCAGCTGTAGTGAACAAGGCACCTGCTAATGCTCCAACAACACGAGGTGAGCATTAGCTCTCATTAATTCGTGTTCTTGGTGCTATTCGGCATCGTAGCTAACCTGATGTGATGTAACAGGATGTGGCATGCCAGAATGCATCACAACGTGTGCAGCATCATAAAAGCAAACGAGCCCCAAACAACTAAGCTTCCTTGCAGCCCCTGGCACAGAGTCCAGCATTCGTGATCAGATGCCGTCTTACCTTTATTATTAAAGTGTTACACCTTATGTTGATGGTTCAGTGGGTATTTTCTCTCATCTGTTTTCTAAACCAACGAAAGCAGGTCAATGCATCTTCATTTAAAAACAAAAGCACAGAATGCTGCTTACAGCTTTGCCTTACTGGGGTGTTTTATTTTCTTTCCCTCCTTGCGTTTTTATCTGATACACCCCAAACCTTCTCTTGTTAAGGGAAGACCAAGGAAATTAAGAAATTAAGAAATGTATGCTATTATATTAGCAACTCTCTTGAGAAAAAAAAAAAAATCTGGCATGTAAAGGAGCCCAAAACACTAGAACAGAAGCAAGCACAACAGCAAAGATGTGGCACTGCATGCTCCATCTAACAAGGTGTTGAGCACCAAAGCCCAGGGGACTCGTGGCACTCTCGCTGTGAAGATTAGACGCAAGCACTCACACAGGACACAGCAGGAATATGAAGGGACATGAAGTAAGCAATCCCAGCAGACAGCCTGTTGAGATGTCAGTCAGGCACTCTGCCTCCACCACCTTTCACAGAGCTAAACATCTCTTTATGTCAGAACAAATTGGGCAATCCTCAAATCTTTTTTCCTTCCCTTGACTTCAATGCAATGAGCGCGGGGAGCAGGAACGAAAGGAAGAGCAGGAGGGAGTGTGAGGAGACAGTTCAGCTTAGTTCACTTGAAAACACTGTGACACGCTACAAGGCTGTGTGCTGATACTGGCACCTCGCACAATCTTATCAGAGAAGCTCCAGCAGCAGCAGCCGTGCACCGCAGGCCTCTCTGCTCCCCCATCACACCAGGCAGCCTCTCCTTTCACATACAGCCCACTGCGTCCTTTGAAAATAAACCCCAACACCAGTGCAAAGGCCAACATTTCCTTATTTATGTATTTGTCACCTTCCCTAATTCTGTTCCTACCTTTCCTCGTTATTCCTCCTGGAGCCCTAATCTCAGCTCGCTCCTAGCACAGAGGTATAATGGAAAACACACTCTGCAGTGTTACTTTAAATGATTTGGGTTTACTCACAAAAAATCTATACCAGATACGCGCCTGATTTTATTTCTTCCTCATTTAAATAGATTGAGTGACAAAAATACGCACTGATCTTATTTTTGCAGCATAACAGCTATAAGAAACCTTCCCACTGACCTCTCTTGATGGTACAGACAACTCCGTATCATTATTCAGAGAACTGCCTTGAATGAATTTTAATATTTAAGCCAAGAAACGTTGCCTTAAAGTGATCAGGCAATTGTCATTCTTAAAAAATAATATCAATAAATAAAAATCAAAAGAAAACAAATTTTGACCTAGCCAACTTGAAGCATTCAGTGAAATGACTGGGACAGTTGTATACAAGAACAGCAAGATTAAGCTGCTAGTCCAACTTTAGGTTATGAAAGCACTGAATGATAAAAAATATATATATTTAAAGTCAGTATTCAAATTAAAAAAAAAACAACCAACCAACAACAGCAGTTTTAAAATGTGCAAAGTGAAAATGTGACAAGAATCAGTCACTGTCAGACCCACACATCTACTCCTTAGATCACGAGTTTATTGGAAGCGTAATCATTCATACAAAATCAGTCATTTCTAAAATTTCTGTCAGGACCACATGCTTCAAAAGTTGGAAAATATTAATTGATTATAGGTAAAGAATGGATGCATTACATTATGATTTCATGCTTCCGTTTATGACAGTGAGTGTATGATGCAGACATTACCAGACCATTTACTGACCATTACCTCTAAGAAAAGAAGTCCGTACTAAAAAGAAACTGTGCAGCATTTCTGGCATTTGTTAAAGGAAGAAAGCTTTATAAGAAAAAAGAAATACTACTGATTTTTACAGGTGTTTAATAAAGATAAGCTGAAAAAAGGGTTCCTATTTTAAGCTTGGTGATAGCTAAAAACGCATTCAAATATGTTCAAAAGCAATCTGAAGTCTCCTAAAAATGGGTGTTTAAAAGTATTCAAGAAAACAGTAAAAATGCAAATAATATTTGTCACATTATTGTAGCATATGGGACAAAAATACTCATAAATTCAAAGAACCCTGCTGAGGCAAAATGCATTTCATTTAAATATGACATTATTTGGGAGTCATTAAAACAGAAATAATGTTTATCGCTTGCCTTGTAAAGGTTACGTGAGAAAACAGCAAAAGTTTGCCCATAGCAGAATGAGTGGTGTGAGGGACTGTGAGCATAACTCCCTTAATTTTAGTTGTTATAACCATGCCATAGGAAATAAAAAGACTTAATGTAATTGATAATTCATTACTGTAGAATTACTGCAGTAAAAATAACGAGAAAGAACGAGCATTTTCAAGCACCTATGTTCAATATTCCTATACCCTTCGTATACATTACCATGTGGCTGATAGTAAAAAGGGTGACAACAGTAACTGTTGTCCTTATATTCAAAATGTGTTCAATCCTGACAAAGAACAAAGCGTAGACTGCCTTGTATTTCCTACAATAACTGCTCTTGTCCTTTCATTTACACATTTTTCCTTTTTCTTTCTTTTTGTATGGAAATAAAAACCCACCTAGTGGGGCCTCTAGGCTATACGGAGGTAGGCTAACGTACTGGTTTTAATGCAAAGAGCCCGAATCTCTTGATTAAAACATTCAACCTTCCTGAAAAGAGATGTTTTATATCTTTTACAATGAAAAGCCTTCTGCAACTTGAGTTCAGAAGCCTTCCTCTACGTAGACTTGCATGAGCGTGTATACTCATTTCAAAAACAACAAAATAATGCTGGAAAGCCCTACAGTTCTGCAGTCACCATTTTGAGCTTACAACTGTCCATTGCAGTCAACTGGCACCATTAACTTTTGGTTATTTGTGCATGTAAATCAAGGTGTAAACGCACACAGAGACCTTGATTACCCAGACATTCAGGCAATAGCTTGACTACTGTGAGCAGTTTTTTGAAGAAGCAATCAGATTAAGCATCCCATTAAATATCTGATGAAGGTAAATCAGGTCCTAGCTCTTAAAATTTGATCCTCCATTAGAACCATTCACATTTGTAAAAAATAAGTTGGCTTAATTCCGTCACTGACTTTAAATGCATTCCAGACAGCACTTTTACATAGTTTAAATCCAGTTTTAAATCCAAATGTAGAAGACCTGACACGAAAACCCAACTCCCTCCCAGTATGGGCTCAGTGGCTCTTGTGAGCATGAAAGGCTTTGTCCCTGCATCCCACATCTCCTATCTCCCAGACAACATAGCTTTCCTAAAGCTGTTCTGAAAAGAAAGAAGCGTAAGGCCAGCAGACTTCTGCTGAAGATCTCCACTGTGGACCAGATCCGACTAGCATCACATGGTAACACCACAGTCTGAAATCTTCACAATGGCCCACACAGATTTGTATTCAAGTTATTTTCTTTGAGCCTGAAATTGATCTGTGATGTTCTCTCTGCAGACTCACCATTTACATAATTTGCTGTTATTCTTGCATCACACACTGCTCCACTTTGTGGGCTAAATTCTTCTCTACGGAAGCAGTCAGGCGTGGGCTTAACTTGAAGCACACGAGGTCCTGGGAGACTTCTGTGCTGCTGTTCACACGCTACACTTAAACATACACTGATTTACTTTGTTGTATGGCAACCTAAACCTAACAGGATGTTGTGCAGCTTTTAATAGGGGATACACAATGACTGCAAGCAGAACCGGGCTCATCTTCTCAAATTATACTGATGTGCCAATGTCTCGAGACATCGCTGCATTTTCATAACAAGGAGGAGATTTAATTTCTGCAGATTTCTGCGAAAGGCAATTTGGAAACTTTGCAACAATGATATTGCTTCCCATAAATGCAAAATTGGTAAAAACATCATGAGGCAAACACAGCACATTCGCAATATCATTTTTTCTATCTTAAGTACCAGCATTATTCAAAGACATTACGCTGTTAAGTATCCAAATAATTCATTCATTTTAAGAATTGAAAGCATAATATTATTTTGTTAAATTAAGCTCTCTCTTTACCAAATCCCTCTTTTCCACTTACACGGAGGCAATAAAGGCATCTGAAAATGAGCCTGTGCATAAGGCTTTTATTTTCACTTTCAAGGCTTTGCACCTTTTCGACTGCAGCGTGCCTTCTTGTTGCTGAATAGTAAAATGCTTGCAGTTCTCTGTTTTTGAACTCAAAATGAGCCCTGAGTTTCAGCATGGCATTTGTACCTGCCATCAGCAGCAGGAAGGAGCAGGCTGGCAAGGAAAAGCGTCACCTGCCTTTCACTTACTGGCACCAATACAGGATCTCCAGTTATAAAGAAATGCTGATAACTGAAAGTGACTGCTTAAAATGATAGCAAAGATCAAAAGTTCTGACTACAGCAGGTTGGGCTGGGGAGAAGGGGGGCACAGCACAGTAATAAGCACACCGTATTAATTGATGAACATCAGGACTTTGTGGTCATTTAACACTCCCTATAAATGTAGGCTTGATAACAGTTATTGATCTCAGTTTTCCTGGAAGAGGATCCCTGGGCTCAGCAGTGAGCAGTTTTGCTTCTCTCAGTTCATAAATACAAGAACAGAGCTATTGCTAAAATGCCACCCTAACTGCTAAAAATGAAATAAGAGCAACATTTCAGTGCAATGTCAGAGAAATACAGATGTGTTTCCATGAGGATTTTTGAGCAGGTATCCCAAGGTTTATATAATCTCAAATTTCCTTATGGGAAACATCGGATTACCACAGCTGAAAATATTTCTTTCGCAAAGGTCTGTTCAAACCACCAAAGTTACTGTTTTTATTCAAGTCATTATTGCTCCTTCTTGTATTATCATGAAGCTGGAGCACCCCTAACAGTGACGAGCTCAGCCCAGCAGCTTATGAGGCGGGCCCACAGCAGCCTCCTGCTCAGGATGAAGCCACAGAGGGACAGGAGGTCCTGGACTGTGACATCTCCAGCATCAGCAGTCACCAGAATAACATCGACACCCACCATCTCTCTCTCGTTTGCCACTCAAAACTTTTCCGTGTTTTCCATCTTTGTAGCCTTCTCATCCTATAGCTGTCCTACTGAGCAGTCAAATCAGAAGCTAACTTCCAAAACATCCTGAGTTGCTGCCAGAAGCATCCAACATCACTGATATAACATGAATTAAACAGAAAATTATCCCCCCCTCTTGCTCTTTCCACCTCCTCTTCCCAAAAATCAGAACACCCCCTACATCTCCTGATCTCCTGTTCAGGTTAGACCTGGATGTCAAAGGAAGGGCCTCAACTGAAGTGCATGTCCCCTCCAACTCAGATTGCAGGAGAAGCTACACAAGTAGATGAACTATTGAACTCAGTTCTCTGCCTTAAAATACATTACATTGGGATCGTTAATGCACGACATAAGTATCCAAAAGATGTAACAGAATACTGAAAAATGAATTAAGGACGTATTGCCATCAACTCCAGCAAAATAATAAAAGTAGAGAGATTAAGAGGCAAGAATATCTTTTTGAATTGTAAAATAGGTTTATAGGTCTTCTAATAACAACTTTTACTCAAACCTTACATAAATAGGCTTATACGATACAAATATTATGTGGGCTATGTGGAAACTACAAGGTCCCTAATCATGTTTAGGGATTACTTGACAGAACAGAGACATTTCATTCCTATTGGACCTAGGGATTACAGCAAAGAAACATCTAATATTCCATTTTTTAATTTCATGCATTTTTTATTTACCTTTAATGATGCTGTATATATTCATCATCCTGAAATATTAAAACAGTATGAAAAAAGTAATAAATTGGTGGAAAATTTAGGGAATGGGAATGCAACAGCACGCAAATCATACACTATCAAGTGCTTGATACACATTTAAAATTACTGCCTAGTACAGCAAAGCCAAATTCCTGGCAGATTTCTGAAGCGCAAAGTCACAATAAGAAGATCAGCAGAACAGACTGAAATAATAGAATATTCATCCCCCTAATCCATATGCAATTCTTTAGGGCTTTTTTTTTTTTTTAACAATGCATATGAGGTCTGACTGTATTCAGGATTTAAATAAGTTGTCTCTCTCTTTCTCTCTTTCACACACACGCACACATACACACACTGTATTTTTGTTAAAAAAAAAGTATATACAGTTATCATTTCTGCTCTACTGCACCCACATTGACAAGGTTAGCACATTTCCTCACACCTCAGATGAAACAATAGCATTTTAAACAAAAGTGTTAAAAGAAATACATTTATTCATACCATTGAAACCCCCTGCAAGAGCATTGTTGGAAGGAGGAGATCTAGTTTGACTGGGAGAGAGATTTAATTTATTATTTTTTTTTTAACTCTTTCTTTCTTCATTCTAAATAATTACTAGTTAATTTAGAGCAATTTCATATTTAGTTATTGGTAATAAAATTTTGAAACCAGTATTAAATCTTTGAGATCGTGCATTTATCTCTAGACAGAGGTAATTTTAGATCTAGTATTGTACAAAGGGAGACGAATAAATCATCAGTTAAAAGACAGATGCTGATGATAATAGTGATACGCGTAGGAAATATGCGTGAGGATGGACGACAGTGGGGGAGGGTGGAGGATAAAGCTCCCATTGCCATGCAGGAGCCTACTGAATTACTTTCAAGTGGTGCAAAAGCCACAACTGAGCCACACACAGCAATATGAAGAAATTCATGCCTTGCCAAAGTGATGTAGAAAGCTTGGGATCAAGAAGGGCTGTGTCTGGCCTTAGGTGTCAGCTACTGCCCAGGACTTCAGGTCAGGGCCTGGCAAGGGGGAAACTAATCCAATTCCTTTAAATCATGCTCACATGGTATTAGCTGACATCCCTATTCAAATGGCAAGGTTGTTGTTTTAATTTCATATCCATTAAACAAACAATATAAAACATATTTAATGAAGGCTTTTATTTTTTGTAAGGAATATGCTCTCTTTGGTAAGAGTCTGCTGTGATTTATGCAGCCACAAAACCAGGATTTGCCTGTATTATGAGAAACATTCACTTACAAGGGTTTGTGCTTATTATTACATACCTGTAAGCAATATGCACCTATTACTGGCAGATTTGAGGGGGGAAAAAAAAAGACAACAACCAAACAGCCATACTGAGCTCAGCAGGAACACTCCAACCACACCAGGACTAGAAGATACCCATCCTGCTTAAGTATTTTACAGGTACAGAAACAAAAGAGCAAGCATTCCAAGAAAGGATTTGATCTGTACTCATGAACAAGGAGTTGTGAGAGGAAACAGAAGATGAACAAGCATCAGAAAATATGATGAAAAAAATCAGGGCCTTTTAATGCAATGAATTTTGGAGAGAAAGACTGATAAATGCTCCGCAGAAATGCACTGAACAAAATCTGAATCTGAAAACTATAAGGGGTTGTGGCTTTGCTGCAAACTTACCACATTTTAAAGAGAGGCAATTAAATAAGGATGCAAAATACCACTTTTTTTCTTTAAATAAGGCTGCAGAAGAGATAGGAAGAGGAATAAAGCGCCACCTCTGAAAATTACAGTATGCTTAAAATACATCCTGCTATTCTTCCTTCTGCTATCCTGTATTAACAGGACATAACAGTAGTCCAAGTGAGTCTTTATTCTAGTGCAGGAAGCTTTTGCCTGTGACCAAAAACTAGAAAAGAACAAGAATGCTTTTGCCCGAATTTCAGAAGTTTGATCCAAAACAGAGCTACTAAGCTTCTTCTGCACACATCTGTAAAAACCGTAACCACTTTTTAGCGTGAGGAAACTACTACTACTCCTTGTTCACACTATTCAGATAAAAGTCTCAACCACCTCCTTTAGAAAGCTTCTAAGCAAGCAACATGAGACATATATTTGGAATATGAAAGTTTAATCCTACTCATTAAAACACGACAAACTTATAATTAACTGAGAATGGAGTCAATAATGAGAACATCCTTCATTGTAATGATGTTGGTACTATCAGCTTGTAATATGGGAATACACCACAAGGAAAGTGAAGTGTAATAGGGAAAATAACAACTCAGTTGCTAAAAAAAAAAAAAAAGGCCTGAAAGTTTTCACTTTGGTCCAATTTTTAAAGCATAAATTTTAAATCCTCAAAAGTTACATTTTTCCTGTCATCAGACAAGATAATACATTACTGTGTTTTCCTGCGATGAGGAATAATTCAAGGTCTTACATTGCCTGATTAATCTCACAACCAATATTTAGAAAAGGTTTCTCTTTGAGCTAATCAAACTTGACAAAAGCAATCTTCAAACTATGCCACATTCACTGATTTGTAAGATACCTCTAACTTGTGTTTTATTAAGTGCAGCTTAAATTAGCAACAGCTCTAAATCCACTTGCTTGTAGCACCTGCTGAATCTCACAGGCAGTGCATGAGGAACACAGAAAACACAGGTCAAAATTATTAGGACAAAGTATTATTTTTCTTAAAAAAAGGATGTTATTCTACCATGAAGTCAGCAACCAGCTACACCTCCACACTGACTTTATGATGTACTTCTGGAGAATATACGCTGCTAGCATTCACTTTACCTTTGCTTCTGGAACTAAACTGCCTTGACTTTACTGGATAACTTCTGTCCTGTGATTCTTCCAAATTATGCTTATTTTTATACAATTGAGTCTGTATAAAGTATATTCATTTCTCTATGTATCAAAGGTGTAGGCCTTTTTGGCTTGACTGGGCCATGAGTGAAGAGGAATTGTCTTAGGCTGAAGGAGTTACATATAAAAGTAACAAAAAAAAAGTCTATTTTTTTATTAAAACATAAAAGTAAAGCACAACAAAACAAAGCTAGCAGGTTGAGCACACATGTTCTAAGGCTTCCAGTGCCACAGATGTATCACAAGGCCACAATTCCTACAGAAGGGCACTGCTGCTATGGAACAGCTGCCACCATGAGGGCAGCAGCTAGCTGGGAAGCACTGCAACTCTAGAAGGGAACAATGTGGGAAGCATGTAAACACCTTCACAATCCCTTTTTTAATATTGGTACTTCCCTCCTTTTTGTTAATGTCCATGCATATGTGACCAGAATTTTCCTATGGTTTGGGAGTCTGAATTTGGCTGCACAACCCTCTGCACCAGAAGATTCTTTAATTAGGGCAGCAGAGCAGAAGGACAAAAATTACAGAAGTATAGTATTAGTTCTCTATTGCAAATATACTCAAAAAGAAAATAAGGCTTCCAGCTTTTTCTTCTCTTTATGTCATACTTAAGTTCAGGATAAATCTCTCTATAAATCTCTTTCTGAGCTACTAACTCCCTTTATTTCTTCACGGTTGTGTACAACATAGACAATGACTGTTCAAGTGATCTGATATCATACTTCATTAACAAAGACTCACACATATAAGAAGTTGCTAATATAATCCTTTTCTAGACCCAAGGAAGTATAACCAAATATTGGGTAACACACTCTGAGAAGACTATCAGTGAGTTTCTCTATTTGTTTATATAAATGGGCCAATGCTTTAAAGTACTTCAGAGCACTTAACCAAAGCAAACAAGCACTTGAACTTTAAATATCTAGCAAGAGGAGCTATTGACAAGTATGACTTTACTTAGTAAATCTTAATATCTTTGCAAACTTGAATTCATAGTCTCTTCATAAGGAGAAACAGCAGACTCTTATCTCAGCCTCAGCTCTACTTCAAGCTCCCACACAGTGAGAGGGGTAAGCAACTGCACACTCCCTTTTTATTTCTTTTTGTTTGAACAGACTGCTTCAAGTTTTCTAGATGAGCACCCCAGCCCCACAGTAGTCTTCAGAAAGCTGTTTCTGAAGCTGAAACCAGAACATTATTCTCTTTCTCATTTGCCCTGTAAAGTATGATTTCTCCATCTTAACGAACTTCCTTTTCAGCTCCTTGCTACCCACAGGCAACAAAGCACCAATGATGGAACACATCCACCGAGTGCTCCTTGAATAACTCCCAAGAGGTGAATAATGTTGTGCGAATAACTCGCTATTCTCAGTAAAATACTGAGCAAAATCATTCCTCTGGTAAGCAGCCATGTAGTAGAGTCAGTTTGAAGTCCACCTTTTTGGCCTTCACACTTGTGAAACCCTTCTTAGCTACTGTATTATATACAATTAGAGTGCTCATTCCTTAGCCAAAAGATGATCTGATGTCCATATACATTTCCGCTGAGAAACCAGCATCTGAAGAAATGGTCATAATTAGTATTCTGTTGGTTTAAACAGTATTTTTTTTCTTTGAAACATTATGACTTCATGTAGGTCAAGTACCACACAGCTTCATAGCCGGACTCTCTGCCAAATCCGGTTTGCTGTACCTGAGCAGCTGCACTCAGTAAGGATTTATGTGTTTTGAGGACAGGTCAGTGGCAATTTTCAGAAGGATAAAACCACCAGTATACACCAGGTCATCTCAAACCCTAAGTTTGCACTGAGAGCCATGAAGGCTGCACTTAAAGCAAGCCCTTCCAGCCAGCAGCAGGCTAAAATCCTGCAGTATATTTCAATTCTTATTTCTTTTTGAATTTGTTTTGCACTCAACTTACATGTCTGTACAGTGCAGGACTGTATGTCTGTAGGGTGTTTCCTTGTGCACACACCTGCATGAGTGTATGCACATTGAGTGAATTTGGTGGCATATCCTATTAAAAGATTTGCACTGGCCAGACTGGTAACAAAGAGTCCTCAAAATCTATTTTACTGGGAAAAAAACAACCAACAACACAGGAGAGATGCAGTTGAACATATGAACTATCCAGTGATAAATCTTCAGTCTAGATACAGTTCCTGAAGGAAACGGCTTTGAGATTTCAGTGACATACCCTTTATTTTATAAATAGATTTTAGTAAGTAAAGCAGCTGAGAAATTTATGTCTGGGAAAGAAAACAACCTTTCTCAAAGTTTATGAAATAATATGTCTGATTCTTATAATTTCTCAAGAATCCTGATTTTAAGCCCAGGTGTCTATTGGCACATGCTCTCTGCAGTTGATGCTGAAGAACACACAGCTTTAATCAAATTAATATTCCAGAGCCCAGTTCTGATATTATCTTCCCCTCATCCCTCCAAGTAAGTGTTTTAGTTTCTATAGAACTATTTCTGCTCCCTAATCTTAAAAAAGGTGAAACTAGAATTAAGGTTATTCTTGGTTGCTCTGTTCGTGATATGCTTTGGTCTACTATGTGAAACAAGTTAGATTTGGACATACTGAGTACACATCACAATGCTCTGACAGGAAACTGAAAATAAACAGAATCTAGTACCTTTCTTATTCTTTTAGTAATACAGTGCTCACTTATTTAAAGAAAAATTCTTATTAGTGAATGCATATTTGAAAGATCAATCAACGAGAAAAGCAATACAGCACACTTTGGGGTACAAATATCCCAAATAAAATGCTATCTTAGAACAGTGATAAAAACATGGCTACAACAAAAGAAAGCGTAATTCAGTTTTCAACACACTGCAAGTAACATGATGTAATTATTTAGAAAGCCTTCCATGACCCCACGGTTTTGGTAGAAATGAATTAAAGGGTGAAACTGAAGGAGAAAACTTAGACAAAATTAACTCAAAGAGAAAAGATAAGAACAGTGGAAAAAAAAAACAACCAGACACAGGGAAAGTACTGGTCTACTTCATTCTAATAATAGAGTCATCAACAGAGTATCTATATGCACTAACACCTAATTTGAGCATCCTGAATTCTGATCCTGATTTCCAGAGATGGCAACTACATATAAAAAAAAAAAACTTAAATTGCTCATTACTAGAAATAGATTGATTTGCATGAGAAAGTTAAGAACCAGATTCCCATTTTTTTAAAGAATGTTAAGATCATAGGCTGAGCTCTCAAAGTGAGCCCTAACTCACAGGTTAATGTTTTCCTCATGATGGTAGCAGCATCACTGCCCCTGGGAATGGAAGTGGCATTGGAGCAAGCCCAGCAAAAAACAGACAAGGGCTTTTGGAGATGAGCATGATAACCTTTCAGTATCTAAAAAGGGGCTATAAAAAAAAAGGGGGGGGGCAGAATTTTCAGCAGAGTCTGTTGTGATAGGACAAGGTGAAATGGTTTCAAACTAAAGGAGGGAAGATTTAGATTAGATAGAAGAAAGAAGTGCTTGCAATCAGGGTGGTGAGGCACTGGCACAGGTTGACTGGAGTGGTGGTAGATACCACATCACTGGAGATGTTCAAGGTCAGGCTGGATGGGTCTCTGAGCAACCCAATCTGATGTAGGTGTTCCTGTTCATTGAGGAGGACACCTACAAGGAGTTGGACTAGACAGTATTTAAGAGTCCCTTCCAACTCAAACAACTCCGCAATTCTATAACTCTGCTCAGCATTCAAAGACAAACAGAGAAACGTTGGTATGGGAAAAATCATCAACAGTAAGAGACTGGAAGATACCTATGTTAGTCCGACAGCATATGACAACATGGATCAGGCTTACAAACAGCTTGGTAAGGGCAGACCCTTTGGTAACGGTGGAAAAAATTGGCTCATGTTGAACAGCTTCCAAAGCTGCAGCCCTTCTCAACTTTTCTAGTTTTCATTTGCTTTCTCTCCGTCAGCAAAACTTGCTGGAAGAAGTGCTTGACTGCTTCTCTTATTCTTATGTATGTGAATTCAGAACAATCAAAGAAAAGGGAGCTTTATCCTATAAGAACATCACCATATAGGATTGATCCAGGGTGGTGCACATCGGGCACAAAACATTCTGACTGCAGGATAGCAGCCATCATTTTCAACTGCTTGAAGGTTTTATGTTTTAAATTGTGTACTAAATACTAACTTTAGGCAGGGCGGGTTTGTTGTGTTGGTTGTTGTTGCTTGTTTTTTTTTTTTAATCTTTTCTGCTGGAGTGTACTAAATTTGATATAAGTAAATGACTAAACTAAGATATAAGATAATTTGCTTATTCAGACAATACATCGAGGATCTAACAGGTTTTTCCCACATTGCCAGCTCTAAAAATTGTGTTGTCAGAATTGACATCCTCTGAATGCTACGGGTGAAAATTCTTAATTCAGCATTTTTATGCGTTAGCAGTTTATCCAAACACAGTTGTTCACATTGTTAAGAACCACCCCAAAGTTCTTATAACTCATGCATTGCCCATTGCTCTATAGGAGACAGTTTTCGTTGTACCAGATAGTGGTTTGTCACCCTCTAGGAGAAGCAGCCACCATGATCTTTCTCACCTTTCTTTACTTAGAGGGCAGTGAGGCAGTGGCACATCTGCCCAGAGAAGCTGTGAAGATGCTCAAGGCCAGGTTGGATGGGGCCCTGGGCAGCCAGAGCTGGGGGGTGGAATTGGGTGGGCTTTAAGGTCCTTTTCAACATAAGCCATTCTATGATCTGCAACCACACAGCACATTTTCTTGTTTTAAATGTACTGCACAATCACAGCTGCCCAAACACAATTATTTAGCACAAACTACTGAACCCCCCCCATCCAACCACCCTGGGCTCTAGAAAAGCTCAGAAACAGGACCGATATTGGACAGGCTGGCATATAACAGCAGTTCACACTTATCCTCTCCAAAGCCAAACACCAGAGAGGTGAGCAGCAGCATGCTGCTGGCCATGGTCTCCCACCACCCCAGCTCCTGCCTGCGCATTCTGCCAGAGCAGTGCACAGGAGAGGGCGCAGATCCCCTTCGTCACTCACCATCCTTTTCTAGTCACATTCACTATGCATTGCACTAGAAAATCGTAACGGTGTTAAAATATTTTGGCAGGATTTGTTATGGCCAGATCACTCACTTCCTTTGGGACACACAAAGCCTCCTCTGGCAATGAAACAGCCAAAATGTCAGCAAATCCTATAGAACAAAAAAGGGTCCGTCAATGTAGAGCTTAAATGAATCTCCATTAAATGCAAGCAAACAAACAAACAAAAAAATATGCATAACAAAGATATACACACATAAAAAGAAACAGCCTAGAAATAGTCACTTTTTATTAACATTGCCTTTTTTTACCCTCTAGAAACTTTTTAGCAGCATTCCAATGTATTCATCACCAGGTGCTATTAGAGCACAAGCTCACTCCAAGTGTTACCAATTCACAGACAGATTAGAGGGCACATTAATAACATAGTTAATATGAAGTGTTTAGAGCCTTTACGTCGGTGACAAATACGACTCAGCCAAATTTCCTGACCATTGAGGCCACGGAGGAACAATTTGGTAGATTTCATCAACAGCTCTAATTATGTTCCTGTCAAGTCGAGAACAAAGTAATCCATAACTGGGGGGCTGCTCAGAGACAGTGGCACACAAGAGTAATTTATGCCCAAGACACAGGGCCCTTGTTGTAGTTAGAGAGCACAGCGCCTGACTAACAAGTGGCTTCAAAAACGAATTTATTAGGGAAAGCACAGCCCACCAAATGCAGCCTCATGGGATGTTACAAGAGAAGGACTTGTAGACAGCCTTGTCTGTGCCAGCATCCCAATTCGTGCTCTCCCCAAACTCCGTAGGCTCTAAAATGCAGGGCCTGAGCTCAAAGCATCACTCAGCTGGGAATGGGACTCCAAGACCAAAAAATCACGTCAGTTCCTGGAACAGAGGCTGCACCACAGGTGCCCTCTTTCAATCCTATAAATAAGGCACTAATGAAACACGCAGAGGGATTATTAGCAATAGTGAACTAAAACACTGCCATACACCACACATCTCTTACCACAGCCCATCTGGGAAACAGGCTGAGAAGAGGAAGAGGGGGCAAAACGAGGGAAAAGCCGTCATGTAATTTTGAGTCATTTTCCACTGTGATCTATATTGGGATGCAGCTTCTGTGCTTTAAGATGGGAAGGGGGGAGAGCGGGGAGAAGGATATGTGTGGCACTCGTGGCATTTCACAGAAAGGCAGACACGTCTCCCTGGGGTTGGGAGGAGGGAGGAGCATGAAGCCTGCTCACTTGGGACTGGCTATTTTGCAAGTAGTTAAGAGAAAACAAAAGCATGCACTGCCAGTGTAATTAAGAATAGCTAGAAACCCTTGGATAAATAATTATAACCAAAAATTAGACTTTAAACGTATGTTTATGACAAATATCAAATGCTGAATGGATTTTAGAGCACAGTTTTCTGAAGTTAGCTATGAACATACACTCCCGTCAGCAGTTTAAGGTTTGTATTTAACTAGACAGACAGCACAGAACTAAAAAAAGTCATTTTACCACTTTATATCCTTTATATTCCTTTATTTGATAGCAAAGAAATAAGCTAATGAGATTGTCATCAGCTAACTGAAGCAGCAGCCTTCTTGAAGGGACTGAAGCACAAGTGATGGGAGCACTCAGACAAGACCTATTTTGGAGACTGACCACTGTTCCAGGAAGGTTGCTTGCCGAGTTCCCCACTGGTAAAATGGATGCAAGTATGCACAGGGAAGGGCATCATCCTCATGTGCTTCTTACCAAGGGATTTTTGGCCCTTGGCCTCACTGAACTATATGTATTAGTTACCTCACCTTATAAGAACTGGTACAGATCAACTGCAAGATGTAGCTGGGCAGCACAACAAAAAAAACCTTTAACTTCCTTCATGCTTTGCTAAGATTTCTTATTCAAGTTTGCTTGAACGTATCCAAACCTGAAAATCCTCTGCTGCTAGGTTTAGGGAATTCCCCAGTGCCTTCTGAGGCAGCTGGTATTAGTCTTACAGCAGAAGCACTTCAGAGAATTACGATTACTTGCACCTTATAACACTTTGCAACCAAGGATAAGCAAAACAACAGGACAAACAAAACACACAACTCCCCTCCCTTCCTCAAAAAAGTCACTCCACAAACATTGATGGCTTAGGCCTCACAGGGAGGCAGAGGGAAAAGGAAAGGACACAGTCCTATTCTACGGATGCAAGAAGAGAAAACTCTGGTAAATCACACAGAGGGTAAGTGAGAAGGCAAGCAATGTCTGGACTTCATAATTCCCAGGCTCGTGATTCAGTCACAAGACACGCTTCCTCTCCTGGTGAAATGTCATGCTGCCTCATGCTTCTGTTACAGAACGCATTTTAACCAAGTGTAGCAAAAGCATGATGATCCCATTAAGTATCTAACATCTAATACCTTGTGAAAACTAATTTAGTGCTTTATCAAATCTCTAGTTTGTATGTAGAGCATAAACTGGCTACATTTGCTAATAGGGCAGATTGACCCATCCCATATATTATCAAAACACATCAAAGTCTGCTGGAGGACACAGCCTTAGCTACTTATTATCCTCTGCATTAACTCTCTCACCAGCTACTCAACCAATACGTTTTCCAGTAACACATCTGTCATGATTTCACAGAGAAATCAGCAATTCTGAGCAGCAGGGCAGTTAGAGACAGATAACAGGACTAAACCCATCGCCCGACTTCTCAATCTGCTGTTAATTGGCAAAAAACAGAAACCCACGGCACCGGCCCTGCACAGCAGCACTCCACTGCTGGCCTCCAGAGATTCCCCCTCTTAGGCTTGTATTTTTAGAGCTTTAGTCATTCACATGATTTCTGCATGATTTATTACATACGAGGGAGAAATAAAGTGATATACTAACATCAAACTTATAAGGTGATTTTTAATATATATATTTTGTGAGCAGAAAAAGGGCGTCTTATGCAAGAGAACATGTGGCTTAGTAATCAGGAAAGAAAGCGCCAGAATATTACTAATAATAATGTTAGATCAAATGAGAACATCTTTGTTGGCTTGGATGCCACGCAATCGTATTCCTGCCTGTGATATATTTAGAGTATTGCTTGAGACACTATATAATGAACTGTAAATTTTGAAACCACGCTTCTTAATGGCTGTGAGCTCACCTACATGGCTAATAGAGGTACTTTTTTTTTTTTTAATTACAATTGTTACTAATCTCTTTCAGCTAGTATTTGTCTTTGGATTTGTAAACCCTGACCCATTGTATGCAGGACTCTCAGAGACTTTTTCTGACCACTTGGCCACCTGAGTTACCAATTATCACCATAACCCACTGGTGAGGAAGGCAGTGCTGGAATATTCCAGAAGAAAGCCAAAAAGAAACTCAACAGAAAGGAGAAAAATAAATGTTTCACTTTTTGTATGTGATTATTTACAGTTGCAAAATATAAGCACAGCCCTAACATGGTGCCTAGTCATTCACTTTTAATTCTATGGCTTCCATTGTTTTGTTCTATAAAGACAGTTGGTCAAGCACTGATTTCTTCTTTTCCCTTATAATCTGTGCCTTCCCACATCTTTAACCAGTAGTATAAACTAGTAAAAGGCATTTTGGGGTGCAGGATGTTTCAGGGATGTATTCTCAGTTATTTCAGAGCCCATTGAAGACAGGTCATTTGTCACCCAGCTGTGGTTGGTTGTCACCAACCCAAATGGGTCAATACAGCAAGTTTTCTGCTGGGTGAAACATCTAGCCAGGGAAATGAATCCACTGAAAGCAAAATAAATAAATAAATAAGTGGCCCATGATGGAAAATGCAACAATTCTACGTTACAGAATTTAGCTGTGAGTCCTTGGAGCTTTATCCCATCTTACTTCCCTGGATGTTATTTGTTTTTTTTTCCCTTCTGTTTTTATTTCAAAATCACAGGAACTATGCAGCCTACCAAGGCTGTAATCACTCAGCAGGAGCCTGGCACAGGCACAATGCAGCCACCAGTCAGGCAGTGGGGAAATGAAGGAAATCTCTTTCTCCCTCCCCCTATGTTGCTTAAAAGGGGCTCGGCATGAATGAATCTTCCCGGTAGCCACCAACAATTTCTTATTCCTTCCGAGCAATCATCAATTTCAGTATCAAGTGGTTTAGTGGATCCACAACTGGTAGTGGCAGCAGAGGAAGCCCAGCATGCAAACGTTTTGGCTAATTTAAAACCCTTGTGCTGCCGAATCAAACATGACAAGACAACAGTAAAAAGAGAGGCTATTATCCCAAATGAGAGGCGGCGGATAGCTGAAATTGGCTTGAGTGGCAGAGACAAAAGAGGTGGAAGGAGCAGGCACAATAATACCAGATACAGCATGCACATCCTCCCCCACCCCCAGTGGGCTCACGCGTATCACCATGAGAAGGAAAAAAGGCAGTGTTTCCAAGTTTCACGCCCAAGCAGAAAAAATACACATAAAAGGATACAAAATAAATTAACAGCTGGTAAAACATCTGCCCCGTGGGGATGGAGAAACTTAACTTACAAGAGACATCGCCCTTGCAGTAGAAAAGCTAATGCTCTGAACACTAAAACTGTCATTTCCTACTGAATTAGTGTCCTGCTGCCCAAAGTTCATCACAGTGAGTTGAGGAGCAGAAGCACTGATTTAGGATGGAGTAACCTTAAAAAGAGAATAACCTGAGGTGCCGCCACTCCGTACCGAGAGCTCGCCAAGTGCCCAGAGCTCAGGGCTGCTGGGGAGGCAACGCGGAGGGCAAAGGAATTAATTTTGCAAGGCATTTGGGAGACCATGAGCAGACTGATGATGTTCAGAGCCGTGAACCCTGGTGATGGCTTGCAGCTCACAGAATGACGACCTGTGGGATCACTGGAGAGCAAGCAAGTTGTCTTTTGCAAGATTAACAATTTAAAAGTGCTGAAATTAATTTTGTTTAATAGCTGTGGGTGCAGACTCCTTACAAAGTAGGTTGCAAGGTCAGCAAGCCTCCTAAAGCCTTTTAAAATGCAGCTTTTTATAGGGACAGTAGATTTAGGGTGGCTTAGGTCTTAAAGATCTAAAAAGCAGAAGTGTAAGAGGTCACTTCCTACCACTTCCAAATCTTGGGTGAAGACATCTGTTTCGCTTCTCACTTGTAACACACATTCACTGGTACATTCACAGCTACTTGAAGCAGCATGGGCTTTGTAAGTAGGCAAGGAGAAGACGACAGTACAATCAAACAGGAGAACCAGGTTGATGAGTATGTAGCACATGTAGCACACTCCTGGAGATCTCACAGGAAGGTGTCCTCCCACATTGCAAGTTGGGAGAAGGAAATTTTAAGAAGGAGAATGAAAGTCTGGAAGGGAAAAGACAAGGGCAGGGAGCGCTCACCCCTCACAGAGAGGTCTGTCTGTGATTCCTCTTTACCTGAGGCCATTGCTCCCTAGATTGCTGTGCAGAGTGTGCAAAGGAGCAGCTGGGCTCAACGCTGAAATTCAAATCAGCTGTTTGAGACACTTGCTCAGCCTCACACCCCAATGCACGTGAGCTATTACGACACAACAAAAAAGACTGACTATTGCTCTATTGCATGAGACTTTTGTCCTATGCTTTTGTAATAGCATCCAACAAGCCACACAGGTAAAGTTCAATGTGAGTGCAACTTGGGAACTACAAACAGAGCTTTTGATTTGCAAAGCTGCATGCATGAAAAGAAACCCACAAACTCAAGCTGGATTACAGACCCAAAGGAGTATACCCCCACCCCAAAAGCCAACTTCTCCATTTGGTATTTCTATGCATGTTATCCCACCAAAGGAAGCTGGCTCACTGTGGTCCCACAGGCAGAGGAGCCATTTCCCTGGCAGCAAAGGGGCCACTGGTCATTAGTGAGGATGCAATTAATTCATCTGCAAGCCTGTCTGACAGCGGCTGAAGCAGAGCACCAGCCGCTGTTCTCAGCCCATTCCAGAGGGAGCAAGAACAAAGAGCCCCTGAGAAGTACTTGAGACAACACAAGAAAATAATTTTAGATGCATATTGATACTGCCACTGAGTAGCGTGTGCTTTCAAACTGACACACACTGTTGTATGTGGTATTTGTTCCCTTTTTTGTCTCCAAGTTGAATTCATATCCTCATGCAGTGCTTCAAGAAAGCCCCAGTTCACATTTCAGTGAGGCACTGCTTAAAAGGCAAGCCTGCTGCAGGTCCTTAGGGCACCTCATCCATCCTGCACTCTGATGGCATTCACCACCAAGGGACCCCATTAGGAAGGAAGGGCAAACTGAGACCCTAACCCAAAGCAGTCTGAAACAGCACCAGCATACTGGTGTAGCAGCAATGGATGAGACTTCATTTGTCTTCAAAGCATGGGAAGCCAATATATCTGCATCATCACAAGCTCAACTTCAATTTCCAACCTTGTAGCAAAAACACGGATCAGCTTTCTGTCTGGGGATAAAGCAGCAGAGAAGTGTCACCCAAGGCTCCAATTAAACAGCTGGGAAGTGACGCACTTACAGTGCAGCCCCGCGCAACAAAACACCCTAGACAATGTCTGTGTCTCAAATCAATTGCCCAGAAAGGCAGAGCCACAGGCTATGAAAGATTGCCTCTCCCTCCATACAGTGGAGTAACTCAGAAGCATCCTGTGCTGCATAAGATGTGCCAGGAAAGGCAGCTGCTGTAGGAACACTACCAGTACTGGAGATATCCCAGAACCCACCCTCCCTACAGAAGGTTAGGTCCTTACAAGCAGGAAGAAATGGTGTGTTTGTTCTACAGCCAAAGTAATTACAGGCTTACCTATGTTACTTTGTATTCCTCCGTTCATAAAAGAGCTTTGTATTGTTGTTGAATGAACAGAGCATGAGACTAGTGTTTATCTCAAAGTCCTAGAGATAAATTTGGGGCTGGCAGAGGATACAACTTCACTCTGATCAGGAAAGGTGATTCTGTTTGTACCAAGCACGAATATGGCCAAGTGAGCTTCCTTCTACATTGCTTGTGAAAACAGATAAGCTCAGGTAGGTGGTAGGTGTAACACCCTCACAGACAATATGCACATAAATATTTTTGGACTTCATTTTGCATGTTAGTTTATTAAGATAGTACTGCAACACAAACTGCTATTCTTACTCTGTGGATGCAGTTTCAAGGAGAACATTCAAAATCTTGTTCAAATACTTTCAAGGAGAGATTCAAATACTGTAACGTGAAACATGTTTGGTAGAGAAGTACTATTTTTCGAAACCTGCTCACCATTTTCTAGGAATCTCTAGCTAAGGCTCTTATTTATTGTTCAGCAGCCCCCTCTTGTTGCAGACAAGATCCTCCTATGCCAGGAACTTTCCAAGTGCAAGGAGAGACCACCACAACCAATACTCTAGAAGCTGTCTAGGCAGCTTTTAGGGACCAAACATTTCTTCTGCTGCAGCCAGCACTGTAAACCTAAGGTTATATTGTCCTCGTGCAGAACTGTATCACCTCAAGCGCCAATCTGGCTGACCAGAAACACATATATCTACCTACCTATTCAATTCATATCAAGAGGAAAGCAAGGGGAGAAAAGGCAAGGTCAGACACTTACGTATAAGCAACACACCTTACACAGACCCAAATCAACAGCAGAAATGGCCTTCTCTTGACAAATCCACAATTTGTTGCTAACAAGTTAGTTCACATGAAATGCCAGACCAGTTCTCCTCCTATTCATGCTCAAGATCACAAAAGTATTTCCAGCCAAAAGCCTTTTTGTGCATTCACATTTATCCTCTGTGAGCCCTCAGAGAAGACAAACCTGAGTGTTCTGCTAATCTACCAAACCTTATTAACACAAAGACAGCTCTATTCTCTGAATCACCAAAAGGTTCACTGAGCAACATCCTTAACCACTGCAAAATCTGCATGGATGAGATATAGTCCCAGACATCTTCTTTAAACTCACTGTTTCAAAATGTGGACCTCTTTCTCCTATGTTCTCTACTTTTAGTTCGTCCTTACCCTGCAGGAGAATGGAAGAAATGCAAGAACCACCCTTCAATTCAATTCTCCTTTGAGTTGTACATGTTTCCCATGAAACAGAAAGATGCTGTCTCAAAAGCTTTCTTTCCTCCACCTGGAATATTCTCAAGACTCTATGGCCCTTGAAGACCCCCTAACAAGCTAGATGATGATGGGAAAAAAAGAAGTCCTTCCACTTGCTCAGCACTGACATCTTGTGCCTTGCCATCTCTTCCAGCCCACAGTACAGCACTATTTCTGAATGTCTTGAAGAATAATGGGGAGAGGGGCATTTGGAAAAACTCAGACTGAGATCTTGGCAAAGAGAAAAAAAGAGAAAAAGTAAAAATAATAATAATAATAATAATAATTTTTTAAAAAGCCCAAGTCAGAAAGTTTCATCTGAGAGATCTATCTGAATTTCTGCCACCACAGGACACTGTTGAAAACAATTTGCTTTTCCTCTGAAACACAACAAGTTGGGTTCTGCCAACTTTTTTAGCTTATTTTTAATCCATCTCCATATCTAGGATTATTAAACATAAGTTGCAAAAAAAAGACATCAAGAACTGACAAGCTGTAGCCATGAAACCAGATGTTACTCTCCTTGCCTTCACTCCCAACAAGCAAGAGACCAGTCATAAACATGGCCATAAACAACTTTTCAAAGGCATATGAAGAGATAAGTAACATTGCTCACTGCAATGCCCAGAAAAAGAGGAAGCTTACTATTTTCATCAAAAAATACTTTACTACAGTCACCTCCAAGCCTTTGTCAATGCCACTGGGACAAACACATTCCATACAGACAAGGGAAGCACTAGGAGGGATTTTCTGGTGTGGTACAAGGAAAAAAAAATAATGATTTATACTGTTAATAAGTAATAACAATTTTTAAAGAGGTGCTACAATGTGTCCCGTAGTTATTAAGGGGATAATTATTCATTTATTTTAACTGAGACAAAGCTTCCTTCTTCTAGGAGGCATTTCTCCCGTCTTAAATAGGATTTCAGGTTTGATCTACGCAGAGGATTTCCAAACTAGCTGTTACTCTAGTACCAAAATATTACATGAATTAATCAAAGTATCCCGATTCACAAAAAAAACTGTATAAACTAAGATGAAAACAGAGCAGCAAACATGGAAATAATTTTGTGCCTTTTCCCTCAGGTGTACAGAACAGTCGCTAGGGAACAGCCCAAAGTAGCTGAAGGAACTTATTACTAATTACTGCAAAACAGCAATGAGTAGCATTTTTTTTTTCTTCTTTGCTTTCCATACAGGGACAAAGCATGATTTAGGCTTTTGGGATCAGACCGTATCACAGAGTAGGGATGAGTTGCCTTCAGTCCCACTCTACAAACCCTTCTATCAGCACAAGTCTCCAGCAGGTCGGAGACGGACTAACTTTTCCAAGGTATTAAATTATAAGATGTTGAATTAAGTTAAATGCCCCACATTGAATTGACATTTCCCTTTTTTAATGCAAGCTAAGATTGATGAAAAATACCACTTATCTACATTAAGGGTCAAAATATCCAGCAAAAGCAGCCTCTGGTTCAGCGCGTCAGAGCAAAGTCAGTCTTACATAATCCGAGGACCAGGACGCGGATCACATCCTGATGATCCAATTAATGGTGGGATACTTTGCAATCAGCCAGGAAGCAAGGCCCCTAACAGATTGTGGGGCTGTAACATCAATTTCTTAAGTGCATTTAAAGGATTACAAATGTTAGTCCTGGCTTGAGATTGAAACACCTATTGAGGTGCTCTGAACCACATTACAGTAATTGGGTACCTGAATTAATGCCATTTCTTCTGATGGGCGAGTTGAATACATTGGAATTACGGGTTTCTTTTGCTGTATTTCACTTTGTCTTCACCACCCCCACCCCCACCCTCCTCAGAGCATAAATCTGAGACAGAATATTCTCTTTTCTATCTAGTTAGCCTTAATTACAGCCCTGAGGCATCCAAGCACTGTCCTAATTTTACCTTCTGCATTGTTTTGGTTCTTTTAAAAAATAATAATAATAAAAGCGTTATTTATTATTTTACCATGCAAAGACATTAAGAATGGAATAAAATTGCTTTTTTCTTGAAGCGTTATGGAGGAGAAAGGGGGAAGGTTGCTTCCTTTCTGTAGCCCTCTTGCACTATGTAAACCTTTTTATGCATGCACCAGATACCATTTGCAGTGTTTTACACCTCTAGAGAGCTAGAACTAGGGCTGCCTCAATTAGTCTTCTATTCCTTCCGAGGTCAGTTCAAGTAAAGGTCTCAATCATACCAAATTGGCAGGAATGCTAACTACGTGGGTATTTCAGACCAAGCAGAGTTCAGCTAAAACACGTAGCTGGTTTCACACTGTGATTGTACAGCACAAAACTGTACGTGTGTGCCAGAGTACACTTATGTTAAAAACCGAAAATAGGTTTAGGGCATAGGGGTGTTTGTAGGGTTTTCCAGTCACCATCTCTGCTAGACTGCAGCAACAGCATCAAGGCTGCACGCACTCTCCTCGTATCGTATGCATTTTGATAATTAGTGTTATAGTAGGGAATACCATCCAGCTTTGCCCTCAGCCTATGCGGTGCTGACATCTCAGTGACCTCAGTGATTTCTCACTTGCAGCTAAATGGAACAAACACATCCACACTATAAAGACCAGACCGTGGAAAAAAAATAAAAATAAATGGTGAGGAAGGAGTGTGGTATTCCAGATATTCCAGTCCTCTCTAAGTTTCATTTAGCTGGTTAAAGCACGTGAAATTTAAATACTGTTTTAATTACTCAATTTTTCAAGGTCAATTAGTAACTCAAGTTAAAAATACATGCACAAACACATTTTGTATTCCATATATACCTCATTTTAGAGATATCCCAACTTTTTGTCCTATATTCAGGATTCTACAAGAAACTGATTTCACAGTGATTCTGTTTTGATTTTGTTTTTTTTTTCTTTTTAAGATAACTGTAAACAGAGAAGATACAGGAGCTATTTATCTTCATTGCTGGTTAAGAGGAAATCACAGTGTATACCTTAGGGGAGCTAAGGAAGCACAATGATTTAACTGACATATGAAGGAAACAGACAGCTTCTAATTCAGCAATACAACTTTCTGACTCTCAGGGAAAAGCAGTTCACTGGCTCTCTCAGATAGCCTTTCACTGTTAACAACATCTTTTTTTTATTATTTTTTTTTATTTATTTCTTACTGTATTAAAAATGCCATAGAAAGCAGGGATCACTGGGGACCATTCAGCTGTGCTCCTGGTTTCTCTTGAATATTTTCCAGTGTTCTTTAATTTCCCTTACCCACTAACGTGAAAAATTTGTAGAGTTTATACACAATCCTTTTGAAATAGAACAAAACCTACAAACTAGCTACGCACTGGAGGTGATTAATCAGAGGACGGACACAGCTCCGCTGTAGGGCTATAAGCCTAAACATGGTGCAAGGAAAAGACAAAGAAAGAATGAATCTGGTAAATCTCAATTCAAATTTCAGAGCAGTTTTTGCTGCATTAGATCATGCTTGCTGAAATGATTTACAAATAGATAATGAAAACACAAGCCCTAAGGACTAGTTAGCTGTTTAGCAGTGTCTATATTTTGTATAATCATTTCCATACATCCGGTTTTAAATTCGTTAACAAAAATTAATTGCTACCCAGTTGTTGACATTACACAGCACATAGCTTCAATATACTTTCTAAATTACTTAGTCACTCCTCCAAAGATCTTACAGATAATTTTTACTCTCCTAAAAGTATTAGCTACCAATTTGTAGCAAAGCTCATAGTTGTTATAGTTAGTGAGAAGTAGCAAGTCAACTTCACGAAATGTTTGTGTTGAGTTTGTTCGTTGGGTTTGTTGTTTGCATTGTTTTTATTGTTGGTGGTGTCGTTTTTAAAATCTCTCAGTAATATCTTACTAGCATGGAACAACAGAAAACTTTTTCCCCCCACTTCCCTTTGAAAAGGGCAGCATGATGTCCGTAACATTCTAGCGCAGAAACATAACACAGCTCTCTAACTTTTCTTCTGGACTTGATCCAAAACTTACTGAAGTTATATGAAGACTTTTCACTGACTTCAGTATTCTGTAGTTCAGGTCTTACAGTGATCCCC
Organism: Phasianus colchicus; assembly: GCF_987193195.1. Lineage (NCBI taxonomy): Eukaryota > Metazoa > Chordata > Aves > Galliformes > Phasianidae > Phasianus > Phasianus colchicus. Next base: position 19,968,510 of record NC_143437.1, on the reverse strand, counting down.
CAGCCCTTAAACTGAGCTTTGCCCTGTAAGCATTAGCTGTTATTATTGTAGCAGCACACCTAGCGTGAAGTGTGCAGTGATAATGCTGTCCAAATGTATTTTTTTTTTCCAATGTCTCAGATAAGGTGGGAAAAAAGTTCATTATGTAATTAACAGAAATTGGTCTTGGGTCTTTAAAGATGCTTTATAGTGATTTGAGGCACAAGGTAAGGTTTGATTTTTAATAATTACATGTAACAGATAAAAAATAGTACAAATCTTTCCATACTCTTTCCATCATATTTCACAAATATTTACAGTGTACACCTCAGGTTTGAAATAAGCCAGGGAGAACTAATTCATTGTTTACACTTGGAATCCGAGGTGGCCTGGTCCCATAAGGGCAGCACAATGCACTGTATCTTTCCGTTCTCAGTACTTATCTTAATCTTAATAACTAGCCAGACAACTGACTCCAGAGTCCTGGGCTTATCAACTGGAATTCGTCACATGCGCACGAGAGAAGACAAGAAATGCATTATATAACAATGCCATACAAATCATTATCTTTTAATATTTCGAAGTATGTATTCAAACTCTGATATGGAACCATTTTGGCTGAACTCAATTCCACTGGTTGTTACTAAATTTGATAGCAAATGAACAAAAATACACTTGTAACATATTTATCTGCAAAAGAGTTTATTTACAACAGATCAAAAGGCTGCTTCTTACTGCATTTTAGTTACTGCTATCAAATGCAATCTGCCTTTTAAACATGCTTTGATATGAGAAGACTATTTCCAAAACAGCTTAATAGGAAATACATATATATTTTTTCTTGGTCTTTTAAGTACCAAGAAATGCCGAGAGCATGAAAAGAAAGTCTATTGTGCCCTCATCATGGGTCTAACAATATGATTTCTTTGAAATGAGTTTATGTAAGCAAATTCATTTCAACTGCCTACACCAGAAACTTGGAACATGTTTTCAAGCTGACAGATGGATCCTAATTTCTGGTTCTGGTATCTCACATTTAACAGCATCTTTTGCCAGCCAGCAGACTACTCCAAATGCATGTAAACCAAAGAACCAGGGCAATTCTTTGGCCTCGTATTAACGTTTTCATTTACTAGGGTTCTCACATGCACAGTGGTAAGCAAGAGAGAGAAGAGAAAGGTTAGTAATATACTTCTACAGAAAGAAAAAAGGAACAACATTTTGAAAACAAATCTCAGTTGTCCCCCTTTCATTGCCTGCAAAAAAGTAAGTAGGTTGGCAACTTGCATACAAGCATTCCCCAATATGAACTTAAAGTGGGCTTATAAAAACTTATCAAGGGGTTACAAATACACTGGAAATTCACTCCTCAGACCACTTCACTCTGACATAGCCCACAAAGCATTATTCATGCTAGGTATTAGGATCCTCTGCAGTGGGAATCCTCCGGTGTAAGACAATGGAACAATGTTTGTTCCTAGTTGAGGGCATTTCCAAAGTTTCTATTCCACAGCAAAAAGTTCTGAAGCCTACCCTAACCGTGCGTTAAACCACAAACCACAGTAAATCAATTAGTTGATCAACCCAATCAGGCAATCAATTAACATGAAGTAAGAAAACCCTGAGCAGACATATTCTCACGTGAACATAGGTCACCCACTGGGGCCTTCATGTGTCTGTTCATATTAGTTTAAGCCCAGGTTTAAGAAGGAGAAATTTCCTATGATAACAGTTCTTTGTAGTGATGTGTCAGCACAGACACCTAGTCTCTGTCTGCGTCTGGCATAGATCATCTGTATTTTTACTCCATTTCCAGAACAAGGAATCTGAGATTTGTGTTCAGTTACAGTACAAGAGATAAGACCACCTTAGTTCCAGTAAAAAGACTTTCCACAAGGATTTGTAACCACTTCAACAAGAGAGGTAACTGGACTTTTTCAAGTATACACCTTGAAAACTGCAAGTGTAAACAAATTTAAGATCACCCCCCAATCTTTGATCCATTTGCTAGGTTCAGACTAATAAATGGTTGGGAGAGGCATGTTTTGAACTTCTACAGAAACACCTGCTCAGTAATAGGTTCAAAGCTTACTTTCTGATCAGAAATAACATAATCACACTAATTAATACTATTTTATAGCAATGTGATAATTACTGTTCAGATATAATCCACGCTTTAATGATAAATCCATTGTCAGATATGCAACATAATTGAAGTTACTGCTATACATCAGTTGGGTCACTGAATTCTTGGATTGGGGGAAAAGTTCAGTGCACATAAGGTCCACAAAGTTCATAGCAAAGCAGCAGTTTCTGCAGAATCAAATATGGAGGCAACCCAAATTTTGTGCAAGTGAAATCCTGCAGATGAATCAGGTCTCTGCAGAAGTTTGGGACTGCAGGTTTGCTGTGTGAACTGGAACTTGTAGTTTTGTACACATGGCACAGCCAAGCCAAACAATCCATAATCAGAACAACTCAACTTCCTTACTATTCTCATACGCTGTATTGCTTTCCTTGGTTCACCAAACAAACCTTAAGAAATGTCATAACACACAGTCACTATTGCTACTTATTTCAATGTAGCTGTGCTATGATGTTGCTCAGAGTAATGCTTCTTTCAGATAATTAAGTTGTGTAGAACCCAATCTTATATACCCCCAAAATCTATTGCAAGTTCAGCCCCCCTTTCACATCACACTGCTCTTCCACTGAAGAAATTCAGCAGCAAACGAGTTCAAATAAAAGCTGGCATGGCTCTTCTAATTCTAGCCAGTCAGTGAAAGGAAGATGTATGGAACAGCTGAGAACCAGCCTAATCTGGGATTCGAAAAAATAATGCAAAGGTATGAAAATATATTCAAAAGTTCTCTCAGTTCTCAGCTGCAGTGGTGACAGGGCTATAAGCAGATGCATTAGTCTGGAAATATATCCAGGTTAGATTAAGGTGCAGAGTTCCCATTTTATTAATGGTTTTCAATCTGACTCCTTAATAAAGTGGAAACCATTTGTAAAGTTTTGTTCAGAGCCCACAGTTATCTTTCAAATGCTTGCAACCTTTGGGTATGTTCAGGATCATATTTCAGAGAGCCCAGGCCTAAAGAGGAAAGAGGGAAAGAAAAGGAGAAAACAACCTGAGGTGAATCAGACCTTGAAATGTATTATATAAACTACAAGTTAGACTAAATGAAAAAACAATTGGGAGTTGTTTTTTGTTTTTCTTTTTCTTTTTTTTTTTTTTTTTGCTTAGGTGACTACTGCAGCATCTGCCACAGAGGTGTAACTAGAAGAGTAAGTACCAAAGATGCCTATATTTAAATATTATCAAGAAAGGTACGTTGAAGACAGAGTGCTATGTAGGACTGGAGGGTCTGGGTCATCATCAGGATGATAAAAGAAGCTTGAGTTGCAATTAATGCACTGAAATATCACTATCAATTCATTCAAGTTTTCTTTCGTCTGATGTTGGGGAATAAGAGAAAGAGAGGTTTTATGTAGCAGTTACTGGAGAGAGAAGTTCTTGTCAGATAAAAAAAGGTGACATGATAGGAAAGTTCCTAGAAAATTACTCCTCAACTCTCAATCAGAAGTTAGCTTACGTAAGTATAATTTTTAGTTTATTTCTATCTATTTAAAAAGAATTTGAAACGCAGAACTACATTACAATCTCAATTAATAGCAAACCTGCCACTGCTGCATTTCTGGTATTTGAATCCTGAAAAAGCAATCTTAAAGGAAATATTATTCATAGACAGTCTGTGGATGAGCTGACTGTAGACTATACAAAGTCTTCAAAAATGGCTTCAGCTAGGCTTTTCTCTGGCATGAGATCCAAAATAAAAGGAAAGAACTGACAACAGGTTACTCAAGTTCTTCCCTATAGCCTTCAAAGAGGGAGAATGATACCACATAGAAGATCTCCAAGCAGGATCAGCATGTCAAAAAAAAAAAAAAAAAAAAGAGGCAAGGAAAATAATAGAGCATCATCTACACTGACATACAGCCTTTGGTAAGAAGAACGGTCACATTATCCAAGGCCATGGCCTTTGTTAGCAGGCAAAGGCTTTTCCTAACACTTGAACCTGATGACGTCTATTCTAATAAAGCTTACATCCATAATGAAGCCTGAGCACTTCCTCTGGGAAAGACCCAGAGCTATCAGGAAGGACAACATGCTACTGTGACAAATTACAAGTCTGTTTCTCTCCCTTTGACTTTGATATCTACTTGGATGACATTTGCAGCACTGATGGAGACAACATTACAGAAAGGAGAACCTTGATTAGTCTAGCCTAGAGAAAGTCACCTATTATCCTAGGAGACAAATTTGGAAATTTTTAATAGAACTAGATGCTGTCGTTTCACCACCTTACACACCTTAGGCTCATGGTGACCCCAAGAAAAAAAATATAGGCTACATATTCAGATTAACAGAACTATAGCTGAAACCTCAGTCTACTCTTCTCGAAAAGCTGTGTATTCACTAAATGGTAAGTACAACTGAAATTCCAGATGAGTTTAAGCATCTTCTCTATACAGCGTTGCAAATATCTCTTATTCGACCTAGGGTGAAATAAGTGGTTTAAGACCAAAAATTACATACAGTCACAGAAATAGTACTCTTCCATAACCTGTATTTCTACAAAATAGTTTCTTCATAATCTGCATAAGACAGCCATCTCACATTAGAGTCTTCCTGATAATGCATAACCTTTGAGATTTTGACAATAGAATTATAGAATATCCTGAGATGGAAGGAACCCACAAGGGCCAGCTAATCCAATTCTGGACTCTATACAGCATCAGGCGAAGTCCAAACCCTATGTTTGTGAGTATTGTTCGAATGCTCTTTGAACTCTATCAGCTCAAGGCTGTGCCCACTGCCCAGGGCAGCCTGTTCCATGTCCACCACCCTCTGAAGAACCTTAACCTAACCCCCAGCTGCCCCTTCCCTGACACAGCTCCATGCTGTTCCCCCCAGCCCTGTTGCTGTCACAGAGAGCAGAGCTCAGCACTGCCCCTCCGCTCCCTGTGAGGAGCTGCAGCTTCCCTTCAGCCTCCTCCACTTTGGGCTGAACCAACCCAGCAAACACTCCTCATGCATCTTGTCCTCCAGACCCTTCACCATCTTTGCAGTCCTCTTTTAGTTCTTCTCTTCTAGTTTTAGATCCTTTTAGATCCTAGAAAGACAGCATATTTCACATGGCAACCTTGAGATTAGGCACATGCTGAAATCAAAGATAAGTGTTTCTTATTCTCTTAAACCTAAATGTAAATCTCTCCACTCCATATAACTATGTTGAGTGATATAATGGCACATCAAAGCTGATAAATTCAAGTGAGGATCACAAGTATGAAACAAGAAAATAAAATGAATACTTATTGCTGAAATAAACAAACCACGTCATAACTTGAAGCCTTCTCTGGAGGACTTCAGTTGGACTTAAACTGAAGGCTCTGTAGAGTCTATCTCATACTAAAACTGAAGGTATCCAGCAAGGTGTTAATCCAGTGCATCACACAAACTAGCAGTTTATTTAAAATAAAACTTGATCCTTATTGGAAGCCGAGATATTTGAAGCATACACAAGTAAAACTAATTTAACCTTTGAAAAGTTATCTCCAGAGGGACAAAAAGAAATCCCTTTATAAGATTTTTAAGCACTGCAATTATTGACGAGGACTATATTACTTCAGTTTTCTCTGATCAGAAAAAAAAAAAGCAAAGCCACAGGAGACATCAGCAGCTGTCAGGCTGTTTTCCAACCGCAACAAGGTAGTTTACAGTGGGCTTGTGCCAGTCTCTTAAGACCCAGTTAAGAAGCCTTTTTAAAAATGCCTTAAAAAGCCAACTCATACATTAATCAAGTTGAGCCCTCATCCATACTTACTGCAATACATCAATTACCATGTCTTTTTTTTAAATAATAAATTCCAGTTGACAGCAGACACCTTATTAAGGCTCACTAAAACGATACAGTAAGTAAAAGGCTATTAATATTGCTTTTTTTCCCTACTGCTATTGTCTTGCTGCACTGGTCTGCAAACAAATTCAGGCTGCATTACAATTAATGCCAATGGAACTCCTAACGACTTCCAGCTTGCTAATTTTTTACGCTAATAATAAAAAAAGGCATTGCTATGCAAGAACGGCCCCCTTTTATCATGCTCGCATGGCACACTAGAGAGCTCCTGCCATTGTTCACATGAAAGACAATTAAACCCAGGAACATCAAACCCAAAAATGACAATCTGCTAACCAGCACTGGGTATTGCTGAATTCTTTTCTCTATTTTCTGAACTGATAGAAAACAATTCTCCAAAGACCTTTCCCTCCCCCATGCCCACCCCTTCGGAGGAAAAAAAAAAAAGTTTGAAAAATACCCTCACTGATTTATGCATCTCTGCTCAGAATTTATTAACTGTCTAAGGCCAATTTCACTCTTGCACATCTATTGCCTCCAGGTTTGAATTCCAGATACATTTCAAGAAATGTAACAATAATATTGTTCATATAGGTTCATATTTAAAAATAAAAACAATTTTATTTCCTGGTTCATGTTTTCTTGAATACAGCATAAAATGCCCAAGGCAGGTAGTTTATTTCTTCCAGTCTTCTAGAAAAAAGGATGGATAGAGAGAAGGGTCATAAGGCTTGTTGAAAATTAAGTACATTCAAGATGTTAATTTAGAGCAAAGGAAACTTCTCATAAAGGTCTTTTCTTTCCTACTCTCCCCCCTGTCATCCAGCTAAAGACACAGTTTTATAGCAATATTTTCAGGTATGTGCCACTAAATGTGTATACATGAACTTTTTTTTAAATGAACAATTCTTTGTTATCACAGTAGACACAGTATTATAGACATGGATAACTGTACTACTTTTTACCTTTGTAATAACTTTCACCCAACAGCTTTACAGAAATGTATTAATTCTCACAAGATCACTGAGAAGCAGGTGCTTTTATACCTGTTATACAGATATAAACTAAGTGCCAGAAAGCTTAAGCGATGTCTCCAAGACCATGATGTGGTAGCAATACATGCACAGCCCTACAAACCCATCTGTCCTCATGAAGATGCCTCAGTAACTTTGAGGAGTCTTCAGCTCAATATAAAACTTAAGCATATATTTAAAGGTATCATTATTCAGGATCTTGCTTGCCTAATTTCAGTGAGGCCCACGAGTCCTACTGGATTTTATTCAACTCCAGTTGTCCTGACTATAGTTACTTCATCTGCCTGTGCCTTCATGTGCCCTGGCAACTTGGGCCCTGGTTTAGCTATTTCATTCTACACCAAAGAAAATAAGTATTTATTGCAAGAAATCCCGAGAAATTAAAACTACAATAACAACTATTTTATGTTCTTAAGCATTCATGAAGAAACCTACAAGTGTATGTATACACATGTTACCTATACAACTGTAAAGTAATCGATAACTTGCTGATTACTACAGGTTTGGTATGAGTAATACTTTGACTGAAGCAAGTCTCATGTAGAGCCCAAATGATATTTGGAACCAAATCACTGCACAACGCACAAATATATGACCTTATAAGCATGCAGGGGTAGAAGGAATTTACTTTATTAATAAGAAACTAGGAAATAATTTTTCTACGACAAAGGAGAGACAATCTCCTAACCCCTTAGGCTGAAGGACATGGGGCCTTAAACCTGTCACTTGAGTAGCTCTGAATATTTTCAGGGCTCTGCTTCAGACCAAAGTTATGGTAAATTCTACATTTGGAAGAAAAGAATGTTTTTGTGTTGTTTAATAGCCACTGAGAGCTGTGGAGTGTTAAGAATATACCCCAAGAAAGATGGATTAGTAGGAAGTGGCCAAAAGAGGCCATAAAATGTGCATTATAAATGCAATTCATCACATAACTGTGCAATTTGTCAAATGGATATTGTACCTTGCATAGCGTCTTTTGGGACAGAAGAAAAAGAAAAAGGCCTGGGAGATAATGGTTCTATTCCTGGCTCCGCTACTGGTTCTCTTTTCGACCTTGGAAAGGGCTTTTTAGCCAAAACATGCAGACCATTTTCTATTTTTGTTGTTGCACATCCACCTTTATTTTTATTAGGCTCATGGCTGCATTTCTAGAATTGCAGTATCCCAAACTCAGAACTGGGAAACATCTGATGGATAATCCATCTTTTAAAGTGTCTGTCAGCCTAGGAACTGAAACTCTGGATATTTAGGCACAAAATAGAAAAAAACAAACATGTTAACATTGTAAAAGAAATACCACAAAAATTAACTTGATTTTTGAACAGTGTGATTAAATAGATATTGATGAGTCTCAACATTCAACTGAAATGACACTAAAATAATTGCTATCAACACAAAATAGAACCTCTTGTAACACCATGAGCTTGTATAGCCATTGAAATCAATACTTTAAAAACATAACTCACTCTGTTAAAATATAGCTACACAGCCCAAACCAGTTGTCCAGAACTGCTGTCTTTATTATCCAATGGATTGGATAGGAAATATCTTTTTAGCCATTAACCAGGGGGTTAAACTATGTGAATACTGAGCATGTGTTATTTGCCTGCTAACTCCCAAAGAAGGAAAGTTTTCATTGAGGCAACATGACAAATGAAGCCTACAGCACTTCCCAAATTATAAGCACCTGAGCAGCTTTGGGAACAATCACTGTTAAACCTACTGGAAGCAGCTGTACTGCTTTAGGGTGGTGTTGCTCACCACTGTTGGCAGCTGTCTTAGCAGCTGTTTACAGGAGCACTGCAGCCCAGCCTTCAGTAGCTTCACTGACTACACCTTCTTCCAGAGTAGAAAAGCTCACATTGCTTTACTCTGTCAAACCACTAACTTCTTTAATAGCTCTAGTTAAATCTACCATTGCTTGATGGGTCATGGTTCATCCAAACATGCACTGATCTGGCCCTCAGTAGGGCAATTACTAACATTCATCTCTAGATTAAACTACTTTTCCAAGATAATAGCTAGGAAGTCCATTCAACTTGGTGATATGGAAAATGCATCTGCAGAAAGCACAGTAAATGCTCCCGCGGCATCTTGATAAAACACATGGAGCAACCAATGACTTGTCTGTCCCACTACTAGTGGAAAAGCAGATGATTACCAGGTAGCTTCCACAGATGAGGATATTGCCATGCTAATCTGAACCCCTGGATGCTCAGTGGGCAACTTGACCTTGGAGGTAGACATGATCATTTGCCTAACATCTTTCTGCCTTCCTTCCTTCCTCAACCCCATGATAGAGACTTCATTTTCTCTCTAATGGAGACTTGACTCCACAGTAGAGCATAGGCTTTCACTCCATGTGAGCTTGATGCTTTACGACCTGTGCTCACTTGTAGGGCTGCGCATAAACCATTGTAATTCCTTAACACAGCTCACTAGGATTAAAACAAATCCAAGCAAGAAAACCCACTCCATTTTGCTGGTTTTGTTTATTTTACTTCCAGAAAAGAGGAACCAAATTAAAAGCAATAAAACCATCAGTTTCTTTTTCATATGGACTCACATCCACTGGCTTTGGCTAATTTAGGCACTGCATCTGAGCCAATTTAGATGTGACATCTGAGACAATTATACAACTCCCCCAAGTCTACAACAAAAATCTAAGACAAACATTTTCTTCTGTTCACATTATACCAAGTTTGCAGCTCATTTGAGCCCTATATAAAAGGAAAGCCAACAACTTTAAATTGATACTGCTGAAATTAAAAGCTAACTCACACACTTTCAATTAATATGATCACAAAATAAAATTGAGGAAATGAAGATGTCTGACACACACAGCCAAATTTTCGTATTGTTTTACTGATGCCAATCAATAATAAACCGACAGTTACTCTAAATTAATGCAGATGAAAACTGAAAGTAGACAAAACCTGCACTGACTGTAACGAAATTACTTATTGATAGTGCTTTGCTTATTGTCCAAATAAAACCAGAGTATATGACAGAATCGTATCACATGCATTCCTCTCCTTTTAATTAGTGTAAGAGCTGCAATTGTTATCTTTTCTATCAGCTTACTTAGATTTATCGTATGGCCTGCTCTCCACACTTAAGACAATATAACCTTACAACAAGGCAATATTATGACGCCACATTGTGTATCCTAGCAACAGTTTAGGGCTTGCATTTGATGTCAAAATAATGGGTCCTGCTTAATCTCTTGGTTTTTGGTTTCTTTTCTGTTTGTTTGTTTTGAATTAGGAGGTGAAATGTTGAAAGCTAGGAATTTAAAAAATATATGGCTGAGGAGCATTCTCAAAGCATGCACATAGGGGCTCATGTGTGTATACATACACACACGCATAGCATGCATAGTTGTGCATGGATAAATAGGTAACCTCACGTGTGCACAAAATAGATGGTCCAGTTCTTGTCTCTGTTGTTTGGGTAAATGTGAAAACTAAGAAATGGAATGTGGTATATAATTTTCTAGATATCAGAAGCTTTTAAGAAATACAATTTTCCTTCTGCTTTTATCAGTTCACAGTCTTAAATAAATTGAAGAGGGGAAAAAAACATCTGACTTATGTTCCATCTTCCCCTCATGTCCACATTTAAGGAGATGAAAAAAAGCTACCAGTCAGTAACTTACTGCACTTTTCTATTTCCTTTAGAAGAGTTGCTTAAAACACACTGCTTAAGCAGTCTGCCTCTTTATGATATTCGCATGAAACAGCTAAGACTGATCTGTATTTGACTATGTAACACATTAATTCTGATAGAAAACCCCAAATAGGATGTTATCAAGCATCTCTACAGCTTTAAATGCTGAAGAACAAGTGGAAAAAGTGTCAGCTTTGCTATTATAATCTGCCCCAGGTAACCCGATTCCTCTTTACATACAGATGCATTTTTACTGCTTACTGCCAGTGCCCCCTGGAAGAGCACTAAGCAGGTAGGGTAGCTGAGCATCAGCTGTCCCACCAGCAACAAGTAAATACTGCTTTGTTGAACTAAGATTTCTAAACATGGCTGGTATTCAAACACCACCCTCGGCTGTTTGCTCTTCTTTGCCCCTGAGGCCTCAACAGAACAGAAGAAACAAAGATTGTTTCAAATTGCACTTCATTTTCTCTATAGATCAGTTTAAGATACACAGGAAATAAAGCTACAAAACTCTTGCCCTATAAAACCCAAAGCAAACGTGCAAACCAAGACCACGTTATGTGCAGCACTCACCGTGCCTTCCCCAGCTATGCTAACAGAGCTCCAGAATCCTGCAGTGCCACCACTTCACCTTATCCCACTGCACCCCACTAATACAATGTCAGGAAAAGCCAGAGAAAACAGCCAGTCCCGCAGCGCGCCCCAGAGTCAACAAACGCCGGCTCTGTTGGACCAGATGAGAGCAAAGAAATTGGAGGAGCCGCACTTGGGTGCCTGGTACAAAGGGAGTGACACAGCATGAGAAGAAAAACACTGCTCAGGCAAGAGCGGTTGCTTTTTGTTATCCACAATATTTTACTTCTAGCTGAAAGCCTATGCAGGGAGAGCTTGAAAGAATCTTTGCGAACTCTGTTTATTTATTTAAAGCAATTCTTGTAGTCCTCCTTCTCTCCAAATAACACCAAGGTGAAGAGTTTACAGGAGCACATGGGCAGGAGTTCAGCAAGTGGCTGGTCACAGCTCCAGCAAAACCCAGTGCTGAGCCTGGGAGCTTTTCCGCCCCCCCCCCCCCTTTAAGAGAACTGCTTACCGTTTATGTACACACACACTGCAATTCACCTCTCTCCGCAATTGTCATGGCAGTTGTACTATTACTGATATTAATATCCCGTGAAGATGCTTCATGGACAACCCTGTCCCCTGCTAGGCTGTCCCAGTTTTAGAAACAACAAATCTAGTCAGCTCACACTATGAGAGGGAAAAAAATATAAAATAAATCTGTTAGAAAGGATAGCTGCCACTACACCTCTCGTTACTGTGGACACATCGAGGGAATGCCGTGCACCATGGGCAGATCTCATCCTTATCAGTGCCAGCAGCAGCAGAGATACATTGGAAGCCCTGCAATGTTCTGCTCTGATCAGCAACATGGGGCCCAGCAGCAATCACTCGGACTGGATGGGGAGGCAGTTTCAAGCTCCTCCAAGTCCCAGCTTCTCTGTACACCAATGCTGCTTCATTCAAGAAAGGGTTAGGAATTTAAGCAATACTTTAGCACGTGCTAAGCAGAACTGAAGACAGGCATAGCCTCATCTGCTTTTCTGAACAGAGCTCAGCATCCCCAGTTGTTACATTTGGTGTTAGAGCTGGAAAGATTATTACAACTAAAATGGGAAAAGAAACAAACAAGGAAGGAATGCTCACCTGTATCCAAAGATCTAAATTCATAGGAAAGACTCCACAGAAGAGGGAACTCCAGAAAGAGAGCCTTCCCCAGTGGCAGTCAGCCCTTAAATAGGGTCTAGGAGGGGTGGAGCAAGGCTCTGGTCACACAGGTGAATTGCCTTCACCTGTGCTTCCATGGCTCACTCAGTCCTTTCCTCAGGTGATCAATCAGTGGTTCAGGCCATGACTTAACAGTTATCATACACCAGTACTAAAACTCAGAACAACAGAAAAGCTATAAGTGCAAAGCAAGACTTCAATGAAATTATTTTTTTTCTCCAGAGTTGTGTGGTCCAATAGAGCTTGGCAGTAAACAAAACAGGGGGAACTTACAATGCATTTTCAAAGGGGAGTATCATAATAGAAACTTTCATCAGATCACTGCTGTTGTATGAACATGGGGTTCTGCATACAAAAGCATTTATTTTTTTTTCTTTGAACATTCATGTAAATCAAAATAAGTAAGAAACATCTTGCTTAGATAGTACTCATTTGTTTGACACAGGAAAATTCCCTTCGCATTTCCTGGCACTGGAGACTGGATATTCCCCCTGCTCCACACACCACAGCAGACTTCAGGATTCACTTGGGAGTGCATACATTTCCCACCATGGTGTCATTTAATATTTCCATTAGACAGGCAAAATTAAAATGAGAGGCAGGTAAGGAGAACGTTTACAAAAAAAAACTGCCTGAACCTAAGCAGAAGGCTTGTCAGCCAGTTTCTAAGTGGTTAGTTTGCATAAACCCGCCACAGACACACACCTGTCTGAAATAGTATGCCCTGGTCTTGGTATTTTTTTAAGTCCTTAGTTTTAGTAGTCTTTATTCTTAATAGAGTTAAATAAATTGTATTGATGCTGCAACAAAACTATTTCAAATGCTATTGTACAAGCTATCTCTCTTGACTGGATGAACAGAACTCTGTAGGAAAGAATGAGCATGTTCAAAACCCACAGAAAACTAAAATCTTTGAAAGAGAAACAACAGAGCAGCAAACTATAGGAATTTCAGAAAAGGCTTTAAAACAAATCTCAGCTGAGTCACAGTACAGTAAGAACTGTCATTTTGATATATGCTTGCATTTTTCTTAGAACAAAGGGACAGAAGTCTCTAGTTGCTACCACACTACAAACAGTAACATTTCCACATCCTTAAAAAGTATACATCAGGCTGCTGTCAAAAGACCAGCTCGATGAAATTTACATTTTTTTTTTCTTCCAGTTAATATTCACCCCCCCCCCCCCCCCCCAATTAACATTCACCACCACCACCCCCCAAAAAAAAACAACAACAACAACAAAAAACAACCTGTATACTTGTCAGATTCTATATCATTTTTGCTGGTATGCTTCCTTCCCAAAACTTTTGTTATGGATTTCCAGCAACATGCACAACCACAAACCAGCTACCAAACACAGCCAGTGTGGCACCTAATAATTCTGCAACAAGTAATGAAGTAAAATTCAAGCTCTTGTATAACGAGTGCATGTTTTTAATAACAAATTTTTTGCTGTAGTTCACATTCCATAAGGAAACATTTCCTCTTGTTATCATCTGAAGGTAGAGAAGAGCCCTATTGGCATCCTTATCTATGACTTTCCACAGACTCGGGGTTTGAATATCAAAACCAGAACCCGATACAAAGTAACCTTCTGAAATGAAGTGTCCATAGTTAAAATTAGTCAAGTATTGTAATTCAAGAACTATTATTCAAGAACAATTTCAGCACAGCAGCTAAAGCGGAAGATTTAGAGCATCAAGGATCATCACTAGGTGCTTCTCTGAAAATATCTCTGGACCAGCTGGGACTGAAAATTTGAAAGCAAATCTTAATAACACAGTTTTTCCTCAGAGGTTTTAAGCTTTTCCAATTCTAGCCATGGCTATAAAAGCTATGAGAACATATTTTCCCATTTTCATCACTGGTAAGATGCAGGTAGTGAAGAGACTTGCAAGAAAGGTAAAAACTTCATTTTATTTCCTATCATGGGTGGTAGAGTGCTTAACTCCATAACATAACCAAGCACAAATACAAGCTAGGAGATGAATGGATTGAGAGCACCACTGAGGAGAAGGACTTGAGGAGTTTGAGAAGCTCAACACAAGCCAGCAGTGTTCACCCAAAAGGCCAACTGTATCCTAGGCTGCATCAAAAGAAACATGATCGGGAGGGCAAGGAAGGTGGATTGTCCCCCTCTACTGAACTCTAATGAGGCCTCAACTGCAGACCTGCACCCAGACCTGGGCCCTGAGCACAAGAAAGACATGGCACTGTTACAGTGAGTCTGGAAGAGAGCCACGAGGATGATCAGAGGGCTGGAGCACCTTTCCTACAGAGAGAGGCTGAGAGAGTTGAAGTTGTTCAACCTGGAGAAGACACCAGGGTGACGTGTCAGCAGCCTTCCAGTACCTAAAAGAGACCTGCAAGAAAAATTGGGAAGGGACTTTTTTTTTTTTTTTTTAATTTTTTTTAAAAAACAAGTTCATGTAGTGATAGGACCAAGGATAATGATTTTAAACTAACAGAGAGTGGATTTAGATTAGACATTAAGAAGAAATATACTGGAGGCACCTGCACAGTGTGTCTCTACACAGAGAAGATGTGGTGCCCCATGCCTGAAGATGCTCAAGGCCAGGTTGGATGGGGCCCTGGGCAGCCTCACCAGGTGGGGGGCAGTTGAAACAAGATGGTCTTTAAGGTCCTTTCCAATCAAAAACATTCTACGATTCTATGATTTTTTAATTTTTTGGATGAATAGTTAAATTATTGGCAAAGACACATTGACATTATTCCCTGATACCATAATAAGTACATACGTACTATAAAAGTATAAGCAAGGACAGGGAAATCCCTATAAGAGTGATTTGTGACCTTAGGGGAGGAAGCCCAGGTATGGGAAATGTGGAAGAAGATTCCATAGAAAATAACAAATTTTTACTAGACTTTTCATAGGAAAATATCCATGTTGCATCAGACATATATATCAACCTACAAAACACCAAGATAAAGGTGAGCGATGCAAACATTTGTGACCATCTATTGCCATTCTTTTATTGTACTGCCAGATCCAGAATGCTAAATTCTAGTTGTTTTGTGTATGTATAACTAATCTAGTAGAATTTCTTTTAACATTTACATACAACTACTATATTTTGTAAATGCTTAACAATGCAAATACTCAGCATCTGCCATTCCAAGTGTTCTCTGTCAGTAAAATGTTTTCAAAGGTTTTGATCTCAACATGCTGAAATGCTGAGCTTAGTATTCTCACATTTATGCCAGTGCAAATTAACAGCAAGTCAAGGGAGTTTAACTGGAGCAAAAAAATAGTGGAAAAGCAGAATAAGATTCTGATACTCACATTTTAATTATCATGGAAATTAGACTTGAAATGCACTGCAGCAATAGTCAAGTAAAAATGCTGTTGCTTGGTAAAATTAATATTTATAAAATAAACTGAACATAGCTAAGATTAATAATGTTGACTTTGTTTCTTTAAACAGTAACTTGAGTTGCCTACCCGTTCTCAGCAGTTCCTTGTTTTACTCTCTCTTAATAATGAAGCACTAAACTAAGGTGATATTTTTAGGTTTTCAAATGTTTCCGAAATGTAGAAAATAATTAAACAGTTGTACCTAATTAGTAGATTTAGTTACTCAGTTCAATAGAGACTCTAGAAGATGTATCACTGAGAACAACGTGTTTTTAAAACACATCATGCAGCCTGGTTAACTCTGATGCACGTGCTCTGATCTGCCAAGTTCAAATAAGAAGTGCCAACTGCTAAACAAAGGACATGCTCCTCTCACGAGGGCAGATAAATAGCTCCTAAAGTGAACCTTTAGTCAAGCAATGGACCAACGGGAGGAAGTTCACTGTCTATTGGATCTGGGTTACCATTCATTAGACATGTCTCGATGCTTATCTGCAAGCTCTCTACAGGACAAGACTTCATTTAACATGTAGGCAGAACAACTAATTAGCAGCTTTTTTCCTCCGACTAATGCAGTCCCCTTGTAGTTGCTCCATAAAGAAGATTCAGTGGAATACCTCGGCAAAAGCAAAGGAATTCCAGGTAGTTATGGTGACGAATTTCATTGTGAATGAGGATCAATGTCCCATACTACTTTGAATAGTAATTTCTTAATTCTTATTCAAATCCGGCCAGCAAGATAATATAACTTGAACTGAATTGGCCATGTGATCCTGATGGCATCCCATTAATGGGCTGTTCACTTAATTTATGTAATTTTAAAAAATTAAATAGTCATATTTTAAATCCCTACTGCAGTCTTTCAGATTGAAAGTACATGTTTAAAAGTTACAGTATCTTTATAAATCAGTATGTCTGCACTTCTTAGTTTGTTGACTGAACTTTCCTAAAGTTTTAACTCATCTTCCCTCATATCTCTCTCTCTCTCCTGCCTGTGGGAATACTGAAATCCCAGATCAGAGCTGTTTCATATCCATTACTGGCCATGTTCTCTGCCACAAAAGAAAAAAGAAAGAAAGAAAGAAAAAAATCCTCTATATCCATAAGCTCTTATTTGAGTTGGCAAATAAACTAAGGTTTTCTGTTTGTTCAGGGAGAGCACAAAAATCAAGAATCAAGTTATAGGGCCACTTCCACCGATGGTTGTAAGCCAAACAAATTCTGTCTGTAAGCAAAATGAACACGAGGGCAGTTATTAATATCAAAATCTTACAGGTCTAATCCTGCAAGATGCTGAGCCTCCTTTGACAAGCCAAGAGGAACCCAAGGCAACTTGCATCTCCTGCAAAGCTTTTGGCACTCTTGGCTGCTGCAGTCTGAGAGGCTCATCTCAAATGCTCCCTCCTGTCCCAAGAGCACAGTTGCCCTGAGCAGCTCTGGAAAGCCAAGCCAGGAGAGGGCACACCACTGGGAAAAGCAGCGCCCATCTATCTAAGGCTATTTATAAAGCTTGTACAAAACATTTAGAGCCAAGCCCTAACTTGGCTAGGTGTCAAGGACCACACTGAAAAAAAACCCATACCCTCATTAAGAAAATGCACGAAGCACCGATTTCTATTTTTGGCTGCAGTTGTAAGCATCACCAGGGTTACAGCTGCTTTATTGTGGCTTCTCAAGAATTTCCTTGATAAAAAAGGACAACAGAATTAGCTGAGCTTTTTGGAAATAGCCACACAGTCCAGCTGTAAAACAATGTCAAGTAGTTGGCAAAAAAACAAAAAACAAAAACAAAAACCAACAACAACAAAAAGAAAAACAAAAAACAACCACCACCACAAAATAAAACCCTATAACACAACAGTAGCTACATGCTTGCCTTCTGAAGTTCTTTATCTGGAACTAGGAGAGGGAGGGTTGGGAAGAGGGAGGCTTGAGAGAAAATAGTCATATTAAGTCCCTGCCCCAAACCACACAAATACGTGATAATTGACTCGAGAAGACACTTCTAGCAAGACCTACTGGTGCTGCTTGCACATACAGATAAGGGAGGTAAACAGGAAGAGTTCAGTTCTCTTTCATGTGGAAAGGCATTAGTGAATGATGTATTAGGAGCAAAGAATGAAAAACAAAAGTAATAAAATCTTCAAGTAATTAGTCTTCCTTATTTTATACCAACAATTTTCACTCTACATCACTTGCTTGAAGAGAGTAGCTAAGATAAAGGACTTTGTCAGGAAGACTGGATTTATCAATGACTATCTGCATAATTTTGGCCAGCCAACTCTGGCCTTTTCTATAGGGTCTCTGCAGGACTCAGAGATTATCAGTGGTTCGAACCTACCAGGAAGAAGGAAGGACAAATTTCCTGCCTCTCCCTCAGTTCAAATTTGAAAGTGCTGACAAACATGCTGAACAGCTAAATATTTTGTCTACATAGGAAAGATACAAAGTGCACTATGTATTTCTTGTTACCTGTTTTTGAGGGCAAAGATCACAAAAGAAGTGGAAGGAAAAAAAAACTTATGTCACTATTACTAATGGAGAGAGTGAAGTACTACTGTAGATCACAACAGACTGCAAACTAATACCATGCATCAGGAGCCAACATCTGTTAAGCTTTAGAGTAAATTCTTACAATAAAAAAAAAAATTTGGTGGCCCTTAAGTAGTCAAGCTTTCTTACCTAACAGTAGTACTTGTATATATATATATATTACTCCAAAAGTAATGCCTCCTACTTATTTCCATGGAAACTACAACAGATTCAACGCAAAATAACACTATTTGATAGAGCAAATTCTCAGCTATGAAACACTATCTTTGTGATGTGAAAGCTGTGCATGGCCATCAGGGACACAGGTTATCTTTCATATCACTGTCATGGTTGTTGAAACACACCACCCAGCACCTCTCTGAGCTCACATCTGCTGTTTGGTCTCTGCAAATGTTCAGCAAATGTTGATGAATACCAGCATTTTTTTTTCCACATGGAGAAATTCAATGACACCCCTTTTCTTCACAAGCACTTCTATGTATGCCACCATTTTGTCAGAATGCCCCTCTGCTGCCACCTATCTCACAGCTTCAACATGTAATGGAATATTGGTGAGGAAGTTCAACATCTACTGCCGTACCACCAACATTTGCCTCTGACATCATGGGCCAACATGGTAAAATGGAAAGCACTACACTTTTGGAGCATTGCTAGTACTAAGAAATATTATTACCGTGTATAATCACCCCCCAGATTATCTCACATAGGACCTTTCCCATTCCCTTCCATTTCTTACACTACGTCAGCCACCAGAGTGAAGGCATGGGCAATATCTTCTCACATGAGGTGAAGCACGGGCAATGCCTTCTGTGATAAAGCAGGTGACGGAATCAAGACCAAAGTGGTTTAGCTACTCTGCCCCCTGGCAGCCTTAGTGCTAAGTGATAAAAACATCTTCTCCCTTACCAAGTTGTTATCAAGCATCTGTATGAAAAACATACAAGAAACAGTGGTTTCATTTGTCATGTACAAGTATAGAAAACAGGGCACTCGGCTGGAACCCAGAAGACATGAATTACAGGCAATATTTTCAAAATTGCCTAAGGCCTGGATAATTAAATCAACTCAGGCATAGCTCCCTCTACATTGTTGTGACTGGATTTCTTGAAACATGAGTTCAAGGTCAATGTGAACAATATCCAAAGACTCTTAAAATCCCATATTTTAAGAAACAAAATCTCATTGCAGAGCAATGGTGAATTTCTCTGAACACCAGCATCAAAGTTAGGCACACAGGTGTGCTTGCTCTATAGTATGTGCTATCAGTGATGACAGATGAAGGACTAAGGACCACATGAAGTGCATTAGGCTGGCATCCTGGAGGACTTTGTCTCAATATACAACCTACATGGAAAGGATGGAATATTCAGCCCTACAGACCTGCTTTTCTTGACAACTAAAGAATTGCGATGACCCTCCTCAGAACTTAAGACAGCACAGCCAACTTACCGGGATAGCTCAGTGAGCCCATGGCAAATCAAATGTTATGAAGCAAGTTACATCAGCTCATGATTTAGATTGTTTGGGCAGCAACCATCATAAGAAAGTTTTAGTCTTTTACTAACTAATTTTCACTGATTTTGTATGTTTTGCAAACCACTTCACGCTGTACATCCAGTGATGTTGCCTGTTGGCCTGATCTTTTCAGATTATAAACCCCTCAGTCTAGAGACTGCGTGCCTTCTGTTTTCCTTTTCCCTTGCAGAAATCAACCTGTGCTTGCTTATTTCAACTTAACATCAGCTCCCTCAATGAATCAGCTTGGAATAAGAATGCGATAGCATACTCAGTCCATCATTGTCACAGAGCTTGGTGCGATGCCAGCTGGGGGGTCTTTAATTTTGCTCCATTCAGTGCAGTATTTCTACATACAGAAGCACGTACAAAAGATCACGTCTATCTTTGGATTCTGCAGAAGTGTTCTTTGCAGATTTCCTAGTAACCAAGTTAACTATTTCCTTAGAAAGAATACCCAGCATCCCAAACATCAAATGAGTGAATGGAAAGCCAGAAATAGAGCCCTGTGGATCAATAGATTTGACTGAGAAAGCGTTTGCATTCTCAGGGGTAGAGATCATTGTGTTTCTAAGTGGATCAGAGATATGATCCTTGGCCACTGTGAATGGAATGGAAACTGGATGCCATCAGCGGGAGAACAAGTGCTGATGTGGTGAGGTAATGCGGTAAGGAATAGAAGAGTGGAAGGAATGCAGTGCCACTGCCCCAAGGAATCTTAAAATAAGCTCAATCTGGTATTCAAATGTTAGGTGAGGGCAGAGGGTGAAAACCAAAGAAAAAAGACATTTTCACACTGCAATCATTTCTGAAAAGAGGAAAGGTATCGTTCATAACTTATTCAGAAAACCAGCTTTTTCTGTGTTTAATATTTGGTCCCTACCTTCCTGCTAATAATGAGTAGGAGACCACCAATCTCTTGCCAACTTGAGGGTCAGAATACCAGCTCCTCACACCAAGACCTCCAGCAGAAATGGCTCAGACACACACGGGTCAGACAGCCAGGAGAGACTGAACTGGAACATCTGACCATTGTGTCCAGTAACAGCCGCTCACTGAAGGTCAACACATGCAGGGCACCCTGTGTGAGCTGTCCATTTTGAGCAGTGTCTCGCCACGCTATCCATCAAGATCTGTGAAGCAGCTCACAATTGGCAACTCACTGCCAGCCTGCCACTGACCTGGTGAGAGCCACAGCCCTGAGAAGCAATGGCACAGCTAAAAAAGATGGATTATTTCCACTGGAATGCCTCGAATGGATGATAATTTTTACACATAAATCTCAAAAGAAAGGTTAAGTTTCTCTATAGCTTTTGTACAGACAATATCAGGAGCCATGTCTGTTTTGAATGGTACCATTGGAAGTCTTGCTTTTGTCTTTGATGCAAGTAGAGTTAGCTTGAGAATTAGTTTAATGAGTAGAAGATGCAGGTGTTTCTGTAGAGTTCCTCTGGTATATATTGCCTCCTCTCTGGTCAAGATGCCACTGCTTGGTTTATTCAGAGAAAATAGTTGCCTTTTCTTTTTTCTATGCGAAAAATAACCACAGAACATCAGAGCTGCATTATTAACCTTTCAAAAAAAGTTTCTATTATCAGAAATGCCAAGTATAAAGCACAATTCCAAAGCTACTAGAAGGCTGCATTCTGTAGGCAAGAGGCAAGAACTGAATAAAATATTCTTGTTTCTGTCTTCATTTAGAAATGGCATACCATAATGCTTGTAATTATAACTATCCTAATTTTCTCCTATTCAAAGTTATTTAACTGTTGCACAAGTTATAAATACCTTATAGCCAAAAGATAGAGCCTGATGGTAGGCAAACTCCAAACTGTGGTAAATGCACACACAACAGTCACATTGCTGCTTCATGCTATTTCAGAAAAGGAGTTATAGACTAAATTCCAAAAGAAGATAGGATCTGACCAGAGAACCAATGCATAGATTTTATTATTGATGGTTACGTGGTATCTATCCCAAGGGATAACCAGGGATATTGAACTATGTTTTACATCTTCACAAGTATTCTTTTAAACATTTCCATAAAGGGAAAAAAAATAAAGGAAGAGAAAATTGAAACCTTATGAGGCACAATGCTCAGTGAGCGATATCTGCTTGGCACAAAACAGATTGGGTCACGTCAAGGAGATGGTGATGTGCCATCCTTACAGACAACCCCAAATTCTCCATATCAGCAATTCTAAATTCTGCTGCTGTTCTACCAACTGCAGGTACTGGGCGAACAAAAAAGGCAGAGGTGAAATGAAGCTACGCCATGTCATCTGCCTGCATTGCTCGCGCCTGAGCAGAATCAGAGTGTGCAGGCCATGAAATAAATAAAACTAAGGCAAGACTCAGTCTTGCTCCTGAAGGAGCTCTTCTTTTACAGGAAAAAAACCTCACCAGGGCTAAGCAATCAGATGATGGCACCCCATGCATTGCTCAAGCACTGTCAAGGGGCATTATACTCAGAATAAAATCGAGCCCTTGTACTCCCCAGGTACTGGTTTTAAATACCTCTCATGAGATCCAACTGCATCCTACACATCAGTATGCTCCAAACATCTAGCTTCACATTTGGTTATGTCTACAAAAACACCAGCTAGGAAAAAAGTGATAATGAAGAATGATTTTAGTCTTTTATTTGAGCAAAAGTTAAACATATGGATCCTGGCACCAAAAGTATGGAATCTGTGATAAAACATATGGATATCCATATGGGGGAATGAGGAAAAAAAAAAAGGAAAAGGCTTCTTGGCTAGAAATCCTGCTCTTGCATTTTTATCCTGTATGCATGGTGCAGCCCCTTTCCTCTGCAGCACAGTGCTGCCTGCTGACGGATTAGGATGTTATAAATTCACATGCAAATTCCACAAAATGCTCCACTGTTATCAACTTTATTAGATTTACGAATACAGTCCCGCTTAATTTTTTTTTTTTATTCTCTTAATCCCTTTCATCACTTAATAGCTCAGAAAGTAATGGATTTTGGTAAAAAGGAGAGGCTTATTACAATCAATTCTGTTGCTGTATCTCTCTGCTCGATGCTCAACTAATGAAACTTATTTTTCTTTGGGACCTCTACAGAAAATCCTTTCCTAAGGAAAAAGAAATACTGTTTATTATGCTGCTGGCTTGTAATAGTGCAACTGTATTACTCCCCTCTTTTGGGTGTCCAACTGGAGGTTTGTAAAAAGCTATTAATCATACTCCACCAAATTCTAGCCTGTAGTGTACCAAGAAGTCACTGAGGCTTGCTTAATACAAGATATCAACTTATAGGCCCAATGACTGAGGTTCTTACGGCAACGTTCAACTCTGACTGCTCAAGGAGCCCGTTTAAGGAGAGATGGTAACAATAGCAGGAAGGTCATCTGCATCAAAATAGTTGAGGCTCTCCATCACTCAAGTCAATCTTCCACATCTTAATTGAAATATGTCACTCCCATAAGTGTTTTAAGAACTCTTATCTCCTTCCTTCTACATATTCTGAATGATGAGGCATAAATAACTGAATACAAGAAACATGGCACATGCGCTGACCTACCAAATGCAAAACAGGGACCAAGACAATGAACCAAGGAGAATTCCCTACAGTTCAAAAGAAACAAGAAAATATTTCCTTGGATTACTTTATTATTAATGTAAATATGTATTTGCTGTTCCATTTTGTTTCTGACCAGGGCTGGAAAAGGAAGTAACATGAGAAAAGTTAAGCGTCATAGGTGTTCTTTTACAAATGTGAGATGCTGGATGTGTCCTGGGATCAAGCAGTTAAATTCCATTTTCATTCTCCAGCTGCATTTTCTATAGTGCTGTCACTGCCTTGAGCCCAGTTCCAGGACCATCCAAGGAAGTCACATAACACCACCAAGTAAGCAATACTGAACTGAGAGTCTTCCCAATCCAAACTGGTTATTTATGGCTTCTCTATCTTTCTTATCACAAAGAGTGCAGTTACTCTTAAATTATTTACTGGCAGATGTTTTTGTTGTTTTGTTTTTTCTAAAGATGAAAAAAAAGGACTTAGGAAAGCAAGGGCTTTGTGCATGGATACATACATAAACTTTATAGTTTTACCCTACAAATACTTTATATGGTTGATTTCATTCATGTGAGTAAACTGCTTTTGCGATTAAGTTACTCACACGCAGGAGCATTTGCAGGGCTGATCCCTAAAACCATTAAATTAATGGTGGAAATATATAAAATATATAATTGATGAACAAGTGAATTGGGATTCTTCTCAAAAGTAGGTAAAAAAGGATTATCACTCAGGCAAGCTCTCTCTCCAGTGACTGCTCCTGATTGATAGATTTGTATAAGGCTGAGATTTTGATTAGTTCTGAGATATGAAAGCTTCAAAATGTAGGAATAAAAAAAAAAAAAGACTTTCCAAAAATGAAATGCAATACCCAATTCAATTAAAAGAAAATGCTATGATCTGGAATTGAACCAAGACTTTGGGATAATGTTATTTATTCTGTGCCAAGTTTAGTAGATGTTTTCCAAAATGCCAGTTTACTTGGATTTTATGGAAAAATTGACCTTTTCACCCAGAATAGAGGCTGCTAATTTCATTAAAGTTGTTAGAGATTTTCTCAGACTGCATCCATGCCAATTTGAGTATTTCATTCCTCTATTTTCATCTATATTCCCCTAGCATGGAAGCAGCCTGACAGAGCTATAACTATGGCATTCTGCTTCCTGCTCCTACTGCACCCTCTGTCAATGCAGTTATTCACACTGCAAGAGCACTGCAGGCACTCAGAGAAGCAAGCATTGCCTGTTCAAAGCAGCCCTTTCCCCAAAGGCTAGTGCCTGCAAGTCCCTGGGTCAGGCAATCCACACTTCTGGCATCCCAGAAGAGGCTGAATCAACTCAGCTGCCGTGAGATGAGCCGAGCTTGTCAGCTCATACAGCAGCTTGAGCTCATCATCTGTATTTACATAGTTCCTCAATCAAACTCCTGCGCTCTGTAAACTATGTTTATTACCCTTCATGCAGGCCGATAGATTTTAGTTTGCTCTCCTTACAGTAGGAGCAGCCAAAGATCTATGCTTGATGGTTATTTTCTGCCTTAATTTTGCCTTTAAGGAGGGAGATGTTATTACTTGCCAAACCAGCACATGTTCACAGAGAGAGTGCGGTCAAGTGGTCAGGAGCAGAGCTGATGTTAATTAGCAATGAAATGAGGAATGAACCAGCATTAGCCCTGAGACTAATCAATGGGAAAATCACTCCAAGCAGGCAGCTTAATGAAGTACTATACAGCTGTTTATTTTTAGTCCGTTTTAGCCTGACAACAAAATCCCTATTAATTAAACAACAAAATATCTAAAATGCATTTCCTTTTACAGCCTTGCTATAGCTCGGACTTTTTGTTGTTGTTAATTATTGCATTTATCTATACCTTTCCCTGGCAATGATAGGTCCGATTAGGAAAAATTAAGGCAGGTCAAGGATGCTTATAGCTATCATTGGCACATGTTTGTCCCTTGCCATCATCTACCACCCCACAGATGACCCACCCAGGGTCCTGCGCACTGCTTATCCTGGTGCCTTTCTGCTGCAGTGCTGGAGGAATGGCGCACACGCACCACCTCCTCAGGCAGATGGAGGGACAAACCTTTCAACAGGCACATGCTATCTGTGATCTGGAGAAGGCACCTTGGTCCCCTGCCTACCAAGTAGTTCTGTGATGTATGGGGATCCCTCCCCCTCCACAACTTTCCCTTTGCCCATCGCACTGCTGAGCCATCCTCCATGCAAACCCCAGTATTTTCTAATAAAGACGAGAAAGACGAGAGGAGGAGAGTGTTGGGAAGATGCATAAGATCCAAAATCTTTCCACTGCAGCGCTGCACCAGACAACAGCACTGTGATACAATATTGATTTAGCCAGTTAAAAAATAGTGAGCTTGGTATAAAATAATGCAACTCTGAAGTTTGAGGCATTGATAATTCCTTTTAGAAAACTAAGTGCTTTCCAATGCTTTCCAGCAAGCAGGCACTAAATGATATGAATATAACAGTAAGATTAGTTTGGACTTTGACTTGCCATTAAAAGCAGGAGCTCAAATACCAGCAGTAACAAGATTTGAAGATGCAGGCTGTGCCCTTGGGAGAGCTGTCTAGTACCCTTTCCCCTTCATACACACAGGTGAAAGGTTGATTACAATCTGCTTTTGTAGGAAGGGTTAACAAAAAAAGACACAAAACTGTGTGTTAGACGGTTCACAGTTTGTTTGGTCAAAGTCCTTTCAGAGACTGACAAACTTAATTCAGGGATTTGGGAAGAGGAGTTTCTTAATCTTTCCAGTATAATCAACAAGCCACCTCTGAAATTGCATAAGAATAAAAGGAAAAAGACCATCCTATGCAGATGTGCCCTGAGCTAAACACATAGACGCACCTTTAAGGATTTTCTTATCTGCTGTTTTTGCCCACACGTTGCACAAAACAACACAGTGTGATCCTTCAGGTGAACTCTGCTGCCCTATACCCAGAGAGAGCAGCACAAGACAGAGAACAGCCCTTTCCCAAGAAAAGAAACAAACAAACAAAAACTTCCAACTCACATTATCAGTTCCTCTACTACAGAGAGAATTCCTAAGTCAAATTCACCTCCTGAAGATGGAGACATTACAGTAAATGTATTCATTAGATCTCAAGTGACAAGCCTTAATTAAAGTGTACTGTTTGCAAAACGAGAACCCAAACTGAAGACACTCTAGTAAATATATATTTTGCACTGAGCAGAGCAAGGCAGACGCTGGCTTCCACCTAACACCCACAACATGAAAAACACTCAAATATGAATACTGGATATGTATTTCAATAATATCGTTAGAAGACATTCAACATAGCATGACACAGGAATCACACACAGTAACAGATTCAGACACAGACATATTTGCATTCTTCAACATAAATTAAGTCTCTTATGGTCCCTACTGCATATATAGAGAGCACGTTTTACCAGTTTTTCCTCTTCAGTCATGCCACGATCCACCAAAATAAATATTGTTAATGATTTTCACATCAATAACTCCATTCATGTAAAAATCGCAACTACTCACAAATTTCAGCTAAACAAACTGCCTTGGGGAAGAGAGAAAGAACTTGAAATATCTGACCAGCTGCCATGAGGTAGAGGCAAAACAACAAAAGTGGATATCTGTTTAACAGTATGCAGTTGCATTCTAAAAGAAGTACACAGAAAAACTTAAGTCTTTCAACAGAAGCATGAGCTGATTGAAAACATCCACTGCTCTTGCAGTTGATTCTTCTCTGGTGTGGAGAAGAACCAGGGAAGACCTCTTCTCTCCCTACAGTTCCTCGAAAGAAGGTAGTGATGATGTGGGGTCAGTTTTTTCTCCCAAATATCAGTGCTGGGAAGAGAAAGAGGACTGGGCTCAAGCAGCATCAGGGGAGGTTCAGGCTGGATATGTCTCAGCACGTCTCAGAAAGAGTGGTGAGACATAGGAACAGGTTGCCAAGGAAGGGAGTGGAGTCATCATTTCTGGAGGTGTTTAAGGAAAGGTATTTAAGGACATGGCTTAGTAGGCAGTGTTGGTGGTAGGTGGATGGTTGGTCTAGATGATCTTAGAGGTCTTCTCCAACCTTAATGATTCTACGATTACAATCTGTGATCTTTAAAGGCACCTCCTTGCAAGACTCCATCCAACTGCAAAGTTTGATTTTCAGAGTTTTTATTTTTAATTATTATTTTTATTTTTCTTTAAAGCCACAGTGAAGCAATTATTTCTTAAAAAGCGCAGACCTGAAAAACAACATCGCCATCCAGGTAATCCCCTTTATAGTCAGATTTGATAGCTCATGGAAATCTAAACAAAGGCACAATGCTGTGCAACCACAACAGCTGGGTTTGAAATTGCTGCAGATTGTTAGGAGGAGCTGCAAACTAGAGATAGGCAATGAAAAGGTTAGAAATGATAGTTTAGAAAAAAAATAAAAAGACAAATTACTCCAAAGACCATATTCTTTAAATCGTTGAAGCAAAACATGTTTATTTGATTTGTTTGTATGCCTATTACAAAAATGCTACTTTGGGATTCTAGGAACCCAGTCTGTCAATTTTTCAGCTTCTGCACTTTCATGGTTGCTTAGAGCTGTTTAATGCAAATACACTTCCAATAAGAGATTTCATGCCCCTAAATTACACCCAGTTAAGGGCGAATGAAAATGTAAGGTAAATAACTATAATCAGCCATATTATCTTTCTCTTGGCACCTCTCACTTTACAGGCATATTTAAAAGGCATCTCTGGGGTCCTATCCTTTTTAACAAGCGGCAGCGTATTTCCTGGAATATTACTTACGGTGCTATGCTGTGAACATTACACAGGTTAAAACGTTACCTAGAGACCTAGAAAGAATTGCATCTGTTGCAGAGCCACGCTTGTTGCCATGTTTAGGAACATTTGAAAAAGAAGCAAGAAAATTTTCAACTCCAAGATGAGAAAAAGAGACCAAGACTCCTGAAGTAGATCTTCCACATCCAACACTGTTGATGAGCACAGCAATTAAATGCAAGAAAATGAGACTACACACTTCTGGTATTCACTGAGGGTGCCCTGGAAATCACTTGGGAAACCATGGGGAAAAAAAGTTAAAGGAACTTAAGCATTTCACTCCCATGTTATTCTTCTTTTTAGGTTAATAAAACCATGTTTAAGAAAGAAAGGTGACCTAAGCATTGTAAGAGCCTCATAGTCCCTTGTTGCCTCTGTGAAAGAAGTACATACCAATAATCAAGCTGTTCACTCAGCAAGAAGAATATAGAACAGGACTCTCCAGAAGGAAATGCATCCAAGTCTTTCAACGCACATTTTGATTATTTTGAGCATTAGGCAGTTTCACTTTGTTTACGGAAGGATGAATTTCTGGTTCTACAAATAACTACTCCTCTGCTTCATCCAGAAGTATCCTAGCACCAAGTTAAACCAGAGAAACTCTGAGACAATTAATTCATTCAACCTTAGATCTGTTTGGCTTGTCTCACATACATCCCAATTGCTGCCATACCTCTATTTACCACCTTTTCATTACTAATGTTGTTGTTACATCATTTGTTTGCAGACCTGCTTATGCCAATGTTTTGTTTTCTCCTAGGAAGTCACATTTCATGCAGACATCCGTCTTTTGTAAAGCAGATCCCGGACCAATTTGTCCCCTCTACAGCACCAGCAGAAGGTCACACTCAGCAATTTAAGTAGTCCTTGCGTACAGAAACCACACTAGATGCTGCATAGTGATGAATTTCTCCCCACATAGTTGAAGAAAAAAAAAAGTAGAAAAAAAGTAGAAGCATGGAAAACAGATGGACAGACTCCTGTTTATGTGTTGCTTACCAACATACAAGGTAACCTTTGGAAAGCCACAAGTTACCTAAGCCTTAGCTCTCCCTCTATAAACATTATGGTAAGAGCTTCACAGAGTGAAGTCCGCTTTTCATAATCCGCAAAGTGCTGATGAGAAACAAACAGGTATAAATAGAGGTCTGCCTTGGTGAGTGTACATTGCACTGTTAGACAGGGACACTGTTAGACCTAGGACAGGTTTTTCACTATTACCATTGTGTTTCTGCTACTACAGTGAAGCCTCCCTGATATTTCAGCAGCTCAGGAGCACCATACGCGCTTGCTGAGTTCCTGTGAAACATTGATCAGGCTTAAGGACAGAAATCGTTGATAATGTGTAGTTGGTTACAGAATGCAGCACAGAATATAGTGTCATTTAACCCCTTAAATAAATGCACAAAAGAATTCCCCCCCCCCCCCCATCAAATCAATAAAAAATACTCTTCCATCTGTTTTTATCTGCAACTGTATTAAACACAGATGGAAATGTGACTTTCAAATATCTGGGTTTCTGTTATGTGCTCATCTAAACCTCATCCCAGCACCTGACAGAAGAAAGCTGTACACAAGACTTTGATTTTTCTTTTTGAATTGGAAGACATTAAGCACCCAAACTCTTTCATAAAAGATCTGAGGCAGAAGCTACATAATATCTGTGCAAGCAATGTTTTTTCCCACTTAATCCGGACCTTAATGATCAAGAGATATCAGAAAAGTGTCAAAGGAGATAAACCAAGTTAACCCTAATAGTGCATCTAGGTCTCATCACCAGTGGCAGCTGATCTGCAAGCTTCATTCCTGCACCAGGGATATACAAAAGAACTCAAACCTAAATGTCAATACAATGAATGGTTGATTCACCGGGAGAAGTCAGTCATTGTGTACCAAGTTTCTGTTACAGCTAGCAATGTTCTGAGGTTCCCAGGATGAACTCTGTGAGTAAAAGCGCTGCAGGACAGTTTTCTCTTATTGTGCTCCAGTGTTTTTCTGGACGTGTAACTTCTAGAGGTAATGGAAATCATGCTTTGCAGACACCACAATAGGTGCAATTTCAAGAAAGAAACCTGAGAAAACTCCTGTTATTGCAGACTAGGAGTAACTGCTGGCATGTATCTTCATCTAACTGTGGCTACCAGCTCTTCACATAGGTATCTCCTGTAATTATCCACCTCATTTTACAGCAGTTCAACCATCAGCTAATCCTCTGACACCACTCAATCAGACAAAGACGGCCAGCTGTCTCAACCGCCAGCACTGCAGCCCTCAACAAGGAAAGACAAAGAGAAGCCATCTCAACACTGTAGCAGTTTAGCACTTACTTCAACACTGCATTTTCTGTTTATGTAACTTATGTCTACAAGTACCTGGAGGGGGGGGGGGGGGGGGGAAGATAATATTTTAGAATCTTCCAACACAGATGCATAGGAACAAGGGTACTGTTTCAGAGTTTGATGAGTATGTCCTGAACCACCAATAATTGTCTCTTCATCTCTTATGTGACATTGCATAACCCATAGATAGCAACAGATCAGAAAAAAAACAAACAAGTCATGGCTATGAGACGCGCAATATTGCCTTTAGCCACAATTCCTCAAGCAGCTCTCCGACCTGGCAGAAGTAGGGTTTAAGCTGTCCCTACAGAAGCTTCATTTGTCCAACTTCCAGTTTCATCCAATTTTATGCCTCCTTCAGTTTTATTCAGGTCAGCCTTTGAAGAACTGCTTCTTTTTCCTGATACTTTCGTCTGGTTTCCAAACCAGTTTTCAATTCCAGGTCACAAACTACAGTAAAGTCAGTGTGGAAATCTGGTTGGTTAACATTGGAAAATAATTTTACAGCTAGTTTGCTTTTTAATGACTTAGAATTCATTGAAGAATAATCAGTTACAAAATCATAAAAGCTATGGGCACTGTCAAAAACAAAGCATATAACAAATAGCTGCCTCTGCCCCTTTAAAGAGTAACAGGGCAGCAAAGGAGAAAGTCTGATATGGGCAATAATAAAGTCAGCACACATCTTCCACAACTCCCTTTTGGGGCAGATAGGCCCAAGCTCTTTGCTAATCAGAACGTGTCATTCAATGATTTTCACATCTTTAAATTACCAGACACACACGGGAGGGGTGGGGGAAGCCTGTGCACACACCACCAAGGCATGAGCTTTTCCTGCTGTCTCCCAGGGCTCGGACACCAAAGCTGATAAGCACAGAGCTGAGCCACAGACTAGAAGTGCACTCCGGTATCAGCATGCAACCTGACATCTGAGCCTCCAACTCAGCTTCCTGAATTCCCACATCCCACTGTGCCACCACAGATTGACAAAGGAAGGAGTGAGACCTAAGAGTCTTAGGCTCACAGCACACACTAAAGACAGGTTGGGCGGAAGGTTCACCTAGTTTACTCATTTTGTTTCCTTCACCTTTAAGCATATTTTCTTCCACTGATAGGGAGCTTCCTCTGCACTCATTTAGAAATGCTTTGACCTTCAGACAAGAGACTTCATGTCCCCACAGGGACTGATGCTCTTTTCTCCTGAGTCTACAGCCAACTACCACTAGATGGATGCTGCTCTACCAGAAACAGGATCTTCCATACAAGTAATAATGGAGTTCCCTTGGGTCTTTATCTGGTGGCCACATAGGTGATGGTAAAACAATCTATTGTGCTTTCTATTATTATTTTTTTCAAGAGACATCCCAGGATTCGTGGACACATTCAATTCCTTTCACAGGGCTGTTTTAAGGATACCATAGACTGCCAAGGTGCTCCTTCTGCTAACTTAGCCTTTGCACAATCAGCATCTAGTTTATTGCTCTTCGACACAATATGGAATCCTCCAAGTAAGAAAAACGTTGACTTACCACAAGTATGCGTGAGAAGTGTTAAGTGTATGAACATCCAAAGTGTAGGACTTAACTATCATTGCACAGCCCTGGATACAGACTTCATGCTCAGGATTTGAATGCTCAAAGTTGCATTGTATTGGCATATTTCATCTTGGTTTTAGATTAAACTTGTAAGAAAGGAAATTTAGATGTTAGATAAGCTACAAATCTAATACACTATTTTAAGTTCCTTATTTAAAAAAAAATAAGAAAAACACTTTGAGTTATAAAGTTAGTTCAAGACATACCTGCATCCAGTGCACACTCTAGTTAGCAGTCAGCTTGAAGCCAGAAATGTTGATGTTAAAAATATAATGGCAACTTCCAACCAATTTCTACAAATGGGTCCACTTTGAAAAATAAGTCTTTACTACAGCAAATTATTATCCTCCCCTCACATTATATAACAGCTATAAAAATAATAGAAATACACACTCCACAAAGATGGGAGAAAGATGTTCCTCAAATTCCTAGAGAAGATTCCTATTTCAGTGTCATTTCATGTGGTTCCAGAACTTTAACAATCTGCACATTTCAACTTGTTTGGTTATTTTTCTTAGTATTTGAAATGCTAAGAAAGAGATCTCCAAGTGGGGCTAATAAATAAAATCAGAAAACTCACCCTCCTTTTAAATCCTTTCCCAATAAATTCTTTCTATCAAGTCAGAAGGAGGCAAATGGTTTTGAAATCTGAAATATTCTGTGCATTAGGAAAGATGAAAGGGCAGCATGTACAAGCACTCTTCACAGAAGAGCGTTAAGTTCAAACTCTTCAAAGAAGAGTTTTAAGTCCTATGGCAAAACCACCATGACCCTGTGCTCAGACAGAAAAACCCCTATAAGATGGGCACCCGTGCAGCCCCATGCCATGGGGCAGAGCAGCCTGCCTCAGGCCCCATTACTGGCAGCATGCTGCAGCAGGAATGCTAGCTTGCATTTTGAAGGGAAAGTTCTCCGGTAATTCCAAGTGTTCTCAGATCCCCACCCAGTTCTGATCCACAGTAACAGTTGTGACCACCAGTCACAACACCCCAATGCAAAAAAGAAAAAAAAAAAAAAAAGACATTAAAACATAAGCAACCCTCTGCATCTGCTAACAGTTATCAGGGCAAAGTGTTTTTTTTTCACAGAACTTGATGGCAGATACATGATAACTACATGGTTAGTGTACACTTACAGATCCTGAGTCTGCATCAGGAGATCAGCTAATTAGCTATTTGCATGCACAATTACCTGATTTGTACAAGCAGTCAAGGTGATTGTACATGTAAATTAGGCATGGATTTGCACAACTTACTCATCTGAAAAACTGCAATTTTACTTTTTTTTAAGCAAAAATCAACAGCTACTGTAGAGAGACTGCTGACTTAATGTCCCTATGGTTCATACATTCACTGAGTTTTACAAACACTCCTCTTGCATCACTTCTGCGCACCACACTGTGGATGTGTACATGTGTGTTCATGCCAACTTTTGTTAGACACATGCATGGTGCTAACAAAGTCATACAGAAACAGTGACCTGCTTCCCAATGCAGGGAAATATCTCTCTCCTAGAGGTCCCATTTTCCCGTTATCTCTTCAGTGCTGGGATCTGCTGAGCTTAACAAAGTAAATGTGGTTTTACTTATCACGCTGAGCTCAGGAAGCTCTACAAGGAGCAGAAACCCAAACAACAGCGATGCAAATACTCAACCTGGAGCCCTGAAGACGTTAATGTTTTAAACCCCACTGCTGCCATGCTAACTGGCTTGCAAGGCGTTTTCAAACACAAATAGGTCATCCACATTTAATGTGAAGTTGTACTGTAGCTGCTAAACAAATGGATATTTATGTCACTGTGGGTCTGAGCAGGGATTGCAGCCTGGAGTGTGCAGTTGGTGGGAAAGGCAAGTTCTCCTATCACCTCATACCTTTATTCTCTTCTCCCAAGGTATCTCCGCTAGCTGTGGAGGGATTCAGGATCATACAAGAGCTCAGTGACTGAGTAGTTCCAGGTGACCTCAAATATGAGAACAGCTCTGCCTGCTTGAAGTGGCAAGGGAGTAAAAAATTCTCAGTTTACCATGGAGAGAAAACATTAGCCCTGTCAAATAAGAATAGAAACCAAAAGCTGATGAAGACCAAGCAACACGCTGGAGCTGATGAAGTAACCCAAATAACCTCACATTAGTAATAGTCTGAGAATGAGGCAGTATTATTTAGCTAGGCATGAAAGCCTTTTACAAGTGGAGAAGGGTTCTGTCTCTGCTTCTATCCCTCAGAACACGATTGTGATGACTGACTGTTGTATGGTTGTTCAGAGATTCTTACTTTCTCAATTAGGAGATGCTCCCCCTGACCTCAGGCAAACTGTTTTAGATGAATACAACACAGCTCCTTTCACCTCGTCTCCCTGCCTCTCCTCACTCGTACTCACTAAACCAGGAGCTCTTCCAGTCAATGGTCCTGATGCCATGATAGAGTCACAGCTTCCTGTTCAAAGGGTCCATGCAGCATTACAGCTGTAAGATTTAAAGTCCTCCTCAATTCTCCATCTGTGCACTGAGCTGCAGAAGCACATGCTATCCAGTAAGGACCTCTGGAGGAATATCAGGACTTTGCCACACAAGCTTAGTGCAGCTGTTGTGGGTTAGTAACAGCAAAAGAGACAAGACCATGGCTGCAATACTGCACAAGTGCCCTCACTGATCCACCACCACTGGAAAAGCCCAACTCGTTCTCCCACAGCCAAATATTTATGCAACACAATAGCTTTGAGAATGGTAATTGCTGTGTTAGAACCTTCCTCTGTGCCTGCCCTGCAAAGAAGTTCAAAAGCTAACTCACAGAAGCACATTTTCCTTTTGTTACATTAAACAAAGGAGGCATGCTGAATGTTTGCTCACTGAGAAATTCAAAGTACTATAAATACGCTCAAAATAGGAGTCAAGTTGCAATTCCACATCCAAATATAATTCACCTCCTTGGAGACCTGGGGAATACAGAAGAATCAACTCTGGGGCTCCTTCCCATGCTCAGGGGTTTGAGTGTTTCTCTGGGAAGGCTCAGGTCAGTCCTGTGCCATAGGAACATGTCCTGCAGCTGGAACATCTGAAGCAGGGAGCGCTCTATGTTGTAAACTGCTCATGCAGCAGGACTGAGAAAAAGGCATCTCCTGGTCACCGGCTGTTCCTGACTACAGGAAAATGAAAATACAGCATCTCCGCACCTGTTCACCTGATGGTGAAGGAAGGAAAAGCCATTACCAAGTGACAGGAGACGAAAAACCAAAATCCACTTCAGCAACTCATCCCAGCACTGGTGATTAATCTCACACTCCCACAGCCTGATGCACATTAACCAGATAATTAATAATTTCTTTAGGGACTCCAGCTCGGCAACTGTTTTATCAACCTGCACAGCATTAGGAGAGATGCTGTGTTTGTGATCAAACTGCTGGAACTATGGAAACGTTCTACAGGAATAGTAAAAGCCTGAGAGCAATCTGTGAGCCCAGTTTTACAAGGAACAGTAACATATGTGCAAAAATCAAGGCTGCTTCTTTGTCAGTGCAGTCACTAGACTCAAAATCGGAGTGAGATCAGCATAATAAGAATAATTAACAGCAATACTCAACTCCCATCTTTCCCCAACAGAAGTGCTTTTCCATATTTTTAAAACACATTTTGCCTGATGCAGTAACATATTATGTCAGATCCTGTTCTTTCACTGTCCTCCCCATTAGATGCACGTACCTTAACACTAAAGAAAGTTTAACATTAAAAAGTACAGAAGTGTCACACAATGTTCAAATTCCATATGCTTTCAATTAATTTGCTGAGGAGCAGAACACTTGGTATTGCTCTTGCTCGTAACTTTATGCCATCTTCAGTGCATTCACACACTGTGCTCAAGGACAGAAGTTGTACAAGACCACAAACACAATACTGAAGCGCTGACGCCGCATCATCTCCCCCAACACTTACAAATGGACTGCTGAGCAAAATGATGGTAAGTAGTCTTTCAGATGTTAAACTCTCTAGTGTGTTAGATGTATGTCAGCACTGGGCAATTAAGAATGATTGATAATTAATAAAATCACATCCATGGCCCCACCCTTGAAAATAATATTTAGATCCATGTTCCTGCCTAAATGTGTCTGTCCCTCCAGAAGAGCAATACCATGCAGCTGTTAATAGCAAAAAGGTACTCTATTTTATCAACAGGTTTCAAAAGAATAAGTTATTTGGATGCTTTTCTAAGAATAGTTTAGATATCA
Source organism: Phasianus colchicus (assembly GCF_987193195.1). Taxonomy (NCBI): domain Eukaryota; kingdom Metazoa; phylum Chordata; class Aves; order Galliformes; family Phasianidae; genus Phasianus; species Phasianus colchicus. Next base: position 19,932,142 of record NC_143437.1, on the reverse strand, counting down.
TCACTGTACAGATAAGGAAATAGAGACAGGTGTCCCAGTGAAGCCTCCCCACCATGAGTACTGTGGTTCCTAAGCAAAGTCTCAGTTTACCCTTTCATCACAGAGGTTTTAGCTATGGCTCAGCATACCTGATTTTTAAAGGCATTCTGCTCTTAAGATTACAAGCATAGAAAAGCACCAAGGCAGAGCTCCAGAAGAAAAATACCTCAGCCCAGGTAACTGGGAGACTGGGCACATACCTCCAAAATGATATATTTTCTCTGAAGTCTGTCCTAAGACTATGTTAGTCATAAAGAATGCATTTTCTTTTAGTACATAGCACAGCTTAATTTGTATTTTCCTTTCATATGGCATTAACTAAAAGACATAACATCTCCATTTTTTATCATCTACTCTAGTATTTGTGACTCTCCTCATCATAATATTTGAGCCCCTTCATTTTCATAGTGTCAGTTACCATTATTCCATTAAATTAAATCCTTTTACAAGCATCTTCCTATAAACATGCACTAGAGATAACACAGCCACATGGTGAGGATTCACAGACTACAGTAAGCAGATTACACCTGTCTTGATTTTCAGCGTAGCTGTCGGCAGACAATATTCTCCCATCAAACTGGGCACAGATCTCCTCATTAAAGCTACAGGGGAGAATAATTACAGAACAATATATTGCAGTTTACCAATTGGTCTTGCATACATAATGGCTTATGAAAGAAAAACTGCATCCTTTAACAGCTGGGAAAATCTTTAAATTGTTATTATTATTATTATAAAATACCCAACATTTTAAACTAGCCAATAACTTGCCTCCTGTATGCAAAGCAGACAGATACAGGTGATCAGGGCCAAAAAGGTCTCAGACTCCCAGTCCATAAATACAATTATTTTTCGCTTTGTAAACATTCCATTCCACAACCTTCCGTTCTACAGCAAAATCCTCTCCTCATGAGAAAATTATGCTGATTGCAGAGGAAGCCCTGAAAGCAAATGGGTGGTTTTCTGGATCCGCTAATCTCTCACACTGAGTGTTAAGCATCCTGTTCCCCTGCATACTCATTCCTCAGTAGAGAATGAGTGAAACCCATCAAGTCCCCTGTCCTTTCCCACGGGAATGGGAAGAGGGTTTGCAATGGCAGACCGATCTTCAGCCACACCTGTGTCTTTCTTCCAGTAGGTCTTCTTGTTGGCCAGCTGCCTGCAGAGGTGCTCCCATCTCTAGTGGGATGAAACATATGAGCACCTCCCAGCCACATAGAGGTAGCAGCTCTTGGTGCCCCCATGCCTCAACAATTGCAATCCAGGACTGAAGCATCCGGAATATATTCATACAATCATTTTAATTGGAAGGAACAGGAACACTTAAAGGTCATCCAGTACAAATCCCCTGCAACAAGTAGGGACACCTACAGCAGATCAGGATGCTCAGAGCCTCATTCAGCCTGATCTTGTGCATCACAAGGAACAATGAATCCACCACCTTTCCAGTCAACCCATGCCAGTGCCTCACCATCCTGATTGTAGAAAACTTCCTTATATCCAATATAGATCTTCCTTCTTTTAGTTTGGGACCACTTTCTGCTGTCCTATCACAACAACCCTGCTGAAGAGTCTGTCCCCTTCTTTCTCACAGCCTCCCCCTTTAGATAATGAAAGGCCATTATCACATCTCCAGACTGAACAGCCCCAGCACTCTCAGCCTCAATCCCTCCTCAGGGGAGGTGTTCCATCCCTCAGATCATTTTTCGCAGCCCTCTCCTGGATGCCCTCCAACAGGTCCATGTCTCTCCCATACTTAGGGCTCTATATTGAATGCATACTCCTGTGGCATGTTAGGAAAACTGAGTTTTCACCCATGTTGATAGCTAAGACAGATGATACGCATCACTGAAGAACAAGATAGTTCTGTCTGTGAAAGGGCTTTCAGGCTGCTGTTCAGGCCAGCAGCCCAGAGCCAGACTGGTCACCCCAACAGAGTTCTAAATCTTTGAGTCTCTCTTGAAGAGCTCTCCACTGCATGGCATACTCACAGGTTAATCAGCTGAAGGCTGAAAGAGGTGACCCAGTCCAGTGTTTGTCCTGGGCAAACACTGACCGTTAACTTCCACCCATTTTAAAACTGAACTCAGCAAGGCCATCGTCAGCCAGCAGCTCTTTGGCAAGACCAGCAGTGACAACATGTGGGCTGAAGGATGTTTTCCTCTGGCTTTTAGCCCACCAAGAAGAACCTAGTTTCTTCTTCATTCCTTCTTCCATCCACTCACAACACAGGAGAAGAGTCCAAAATAGCTTTGCTATTGATTGCCACAGTAGCAGAAGACAGACCTTCAGGAAAATCTTCCTTGACTGCAGTGTTCTGAACCAAAATCTCAACTAAAGTTCATAAACTAATACAGCTCATTAAATAAATAAATAAATAAATAAATAAAAAGTAAAAATCAACATCCTACAGAAAAAAATTGTTCTTTTTAGAAGTATTAGAGGTCTGTAAAATCTTTTCTTCCCACTACTACCCCCTGTACTGCTGACTGCACATACATATTCCAGTCATCCATTTAAACGTACTCAGTAACAAAACAATCCTTAATTAAATTATCAGAATATATCTCCCATGTGTTTTTGGAATAAATCTGAGTTCAATGCAAACTGCTTTTACAAAGTATTTTACTTCCACTTTCCTGTTCTTCTGAGGAAAAAAAAAAAAACAAAACAGAAAACACAAATCCATTTAGCAAACAGAAAGAAAGCAATTACAAGCCTATTACTGAAAACATAATATAAAGCATTAGCCAGGAACTGCTATAAGTTGGAATCTTTTTTCCTGGATAGAGAAGGATGAATGAAGCACCTGGCAAAACTACACGCCACAAGAAAAAGCATTGGAGAGAAAGAAAAGAAGATAAGGATGCTATCAGTTAAGTGGAGAAACCTGTCACAGGTATTTCAATAGATCAGGTCTCTGGCTATGTAACACAGAGAAGAAGCCCTGATCAAGTCACATGCCCTTTACTACAGAAGATCAGATCAAAAGGTTTCAAAGGGAACTGATGGTGACAGTTTCTTCATTTGTATGCAATGTGACATGCCAGATTCAAACTCCTGGCTACTTTTTGAACTATATGTCAGGGGACAGAAATTATTATTTTCTTTTATATCTTACTTTTAAGAACTTCTAGCCATTTGGGGGTTCTCCCCCCAGCCCTCTATGTCCCACTACCCTCTTTTTTATTTTCAGCCAGGATTCAAACGTTTACCTTTGATGTAATATTTTTTGCTGCACATCAGAATAGCTAGACAAAGCTTCAGAAAGGCAATTGAATCCAGAGAATGAAAAGGATGACATCACTTCAAACATGAACTTTTAATAAAATTATCCTTAAGAAACCTCCCTTGTGATTTTTCTTGCCCTGTGTCTTTTTTTTTTATTATTATTATTCCTTTCACTCTTTCCATGTGTCTGAAGTAATTTAATTATTGCCATACTAGCTGCAGTTTACTCTGACCGATCAGCTACAGACAGGCACAAATATTTCTTCTTGTTTCTCACTGCTTCTGCCAAGAAGTGTTAAACATAACGCAGAAAGCAACTGTGCAAGATCACTGCTTGCTTAACCAATAACAGACTGTGTAACAGTTGTATTCATACAGCATTTAAAAGAAGTGGGAAAACTTCTGACTAGCTCAGACTCTCTATGGCCAAAACCCCAACTGGTTTTGCGCCAGCATTCCCTGTTCACATCTGAAAAGTTCATTCACTTGTTATATTTATTAGTAGATCCACTCCAAAGCAAGCTCTTCTATCAAAGAAGACCCAAAACCCTCACAGAAGCGCTACAGAAAGGCACTCAGTATTCATGAGCCAGTGATACCTTCCCAAAAGTGTTGTGAAACATTCAGGAGCAGCAGTGGTTGTAGTCATGCGAGTATCTGACACAAAGACTGCCAGACCTGAAAACAGAAAAACAACATTGCAGTCTCCTGGTCAAAGGAGAAGATGCTTCAAGCCACGAGAAAGTGATACAACATTCACTTCTAGTTCTGGTAGATCCCAACAGAATAAGTGTTACAGTTGTGTAAGTTGTTTCTAAACGTGAAAAATTACATTTAAGCGTTTCAAACTCATACAAATCTTTGTAAGTATTGGAACAATGTTAATAAGAAAGCTGAATTTAAAGACTTAAGCCTGTAAGCTTCGTTCAATACAGTGGGAAAAAAAAAAAAAAAAAAAAGCTCTTTCCAAATAATTTGCTTCAAAAACATTCCTGAGATACCTGCTTTTTGTGTATTAGTTTATCAAGAGTTTACAGCAGTATTTAGAGAAATTGCCACAATATGTAGAATTAGAGTCACTTAGTCCAGAAAAGCATAAGGCGATACCTTTAGCATATAAAGCAACAGTCAGATACCTCTACTAGTTACCGTTCATACCAGCTCTTCCTTACTAACATTTAAAATAGAAACACCACAAAACCTGAAACCAGCACGAGGCACGCTAACACTGGTATACAAAGATCAGTGCATCAGCAAGCAATTTAATTATTACCCCTTCCCCCAAAATTCCAGTTCTGAGTATCAAAAGCAGATACTAAGAATTTAAAAAAAACAAAACTAGAACAAACCTCTCTCCTTTCACAAACACATATGCATTATTATATATGAACTGTGAGCATGTGAAGATCTTTCCTGCACGCTGCTCCTTGGATGCATGATAAACTAAGAAGTTTGTTACACACTAACCCACAATGAACTTCCATATGAATCTCACACATCACTTATATAATTGGCGTTCTATCCCCATCATCATGTTAGGTGCTTACTGAGGTGCCCTGGTACACGTTGAAAAAAGGAGAAGACTCCAAGAAAAAAAAAAAAAAAGTATAAAAATAAAAAAGCAAAACCACTGTAAGAATTACAGGGTCCCAAAGTTACAGGTGCACTCACCTGGAATATGACTTCAGAAGCACCAGGTGGAGAGATCCTGAAGACACAGAATTACTCAACAGCATTATCATTGCCCCTCTTCTGATAACACACTTAAGCAGAAAAGTCACTCTTCATAGGCTCTCACAACAGCCCACAGCAATAAAGCAGCTTTTCTAAGAGCACACAAGGGTTAAAGCCTAGGTTGGAGCCTGACAGGTATAAGTCTCTCTTCCAGACACGCTCAGTTGGCTGAAGCAGATGCTGGTTCACTAGAACACACGTATCTGTGGATAGCAAGAACCTAAGTACTTACAACAACTACCTCTGCTAAAAGGCCAACAGCTTCCTGAGACAGACAGCCTTTTATCATAAGAACTGCATCAGCTGTTTGGGATCAACTCACTACCACATGTGAATCAACACTTTCAGGCTTTCAAACTATATGTTAAAACCCAGGTGAAACACATCCCTGTTCCCCAGGTGCTAAGCAAATCAGTATTTTATTCCTTTGCAGGATACAGTAGCTGTGGGTTTGGAGCTGCCCAAGAAAATCTGTGTGGCAACGATGATGACTGCAACTGGAAATGTGGATAAGCCTCTATGGGAACAAAGGGGATTCAGACAGTTCCTTCTACGCTCCCTATTAAGCTTCAGTAAGACCTGTGGGTTTTGTCCCTGTGCAGGTGTCAGTCACCAAGAGATGGAACAATTAAGATGTGCTCAGTATCCTGCATAGTGTAACACCTTAGTCATCAAATAAACCTATTGTGCTGCTCAATACTTTCTATCAGAGTAGGAATATGAGAGTATGTCCAAAGATAGCAATGAACACACCAGGTAATTATTTTTAAGCTTGCTAATCACAATCAATAGTTTCTTAGCAAAACTGATGAGCTGAAGTTGGCTCCTATTTTTAACCAATAAGATATGCAGTCAAGACTTGAATTACACCATCGGGCAATTCTCCAAACTCCTAATGACTTCCAGCCAAGAGAAGGATGGTGCCTTGGTGGGTCTTGCTCCCTTCCTGAGCATGATATCAAAGCTTTTTTTCCATATATTGTAAAACCAGAAATATATTGTAACCATGGCATGACTTCACTGAAAACACTGAACGAGAATTTAACTCCATACATCAGAAAAGAGTAATAAAATTCTAAAATGCCTGAGGATGTTTACATGATTAATTTGAAGGTTTTTAGCCGTCATATGAGAGATAAACTCTTCATAGAGCAGTGCCACGTGCCTTCTAGGGGTGTACAATTAGGGACAGATGAATAAAAGTTGAAGTCTCATTAGAAAGCTCAGCCCCTCTGCCTGTTTTGGTAGGATTTTTCCCTAAAGTAATCTTTCTCAGGTTTTGCAATCCCTCATTTATTTATTTATTTACTTATTTATTTACTTATTTATTATTTCAAAAGCTCTGGCTTTCAATGCTCCTGCTAGGAAACTCCTCCATTCTCTGCCTCTCTCAGGAAGGGGTTTTGCCCCATATAATACTGCTTAAAATTGTTGCTGACATTGAGTACTACAGAAGTAATTCCCTCTAGGAAAAGAGAACTGGTTTTCATTTGTTTTGTTTCTTCTATCCACTGATTAAAAGCAACAGTTAGTATGAAGGAGTAGTACAATAGCATCAACGGTAATTATGGCCTCTCGCAGGAGACGTGAATGGGATGAGGAAACACATCTACCCTTATTACTGGGAAAATACCAGGGATAAAAGGTGCCAGTGGGGACAGTCACAGGACCATCTTTGGTCCTGTATTTGCTAACTGGATGGAATTACAGTGGTTAAGAGGTTGCATAATTACATAAGCAATTAAACACTTCCTTCATTTTCCTTCAGAGTCTCTCTAGATTCAGACATATTCTACTTCATTCCTGCAGTCTGCTGTTGGGTGAGGATGACGGAGAGGAAGGTCTGGGCAAGACACTGGGTTGCAGGGAGGTCAAGTGACCTCTCACATGGCCTTCTCTGCACTGGGAAGTGACACTGCTGCACACGACATTGGTTTCTGAAGTCTCTCCCTACTATTATGTGCAGTGACACTGTTTATTAAAGATAACTAATGCCCTTAGTCTTTATTTACTTCTGTTTATTGCTATTTTAGCAAGAGTCATCAGAGAGCAGCTATGCTTCTGGTCCACCAGGGTTCTTTAATCACTGTTAGTAGGTAAAATCATGTGTGACAACTAATCCAAAAAGCAGATTATATTTATTTTGGCTACAGTGGCTTGCAATTCGTTAAAATCAACAAAGCCTTTTCATTAGCCCCCTGCTGATGTCCTAAAAACAGACATTTCAAGGGTCTCAAAGCACAGAGCTACACATGTGCAGCAAAGCCAGGACTGACAGACTTAACGTTGCCATACATACCATAAAATCTTATTAAAAACACCAGCAAACTTCTTACTTTATTTCATAAGATGGCTTAATTTATGATCTCAAATTCCAAAATCACAGTCATAAAAGCAGGACTTCTTAAATTCAGGAAAGTATAAGTGAATCGACAGTACAATTAGCAGTGAAATGGTTGCACAGGGCTTCGTGTTTAAAAAGAAGAAAGCTGTTCTAACACTGTAAGGAGTGGGATTAGAGATTCAGCAAGTCTAAACATTAGCCTACATGCTTGCTGAGCCCCCTGCATTCTGGAACCACATTTGAATAATTGAATTTCTAGTTAATGGTGTGATCTTGCAACTCTTATTCTCAGTGATTTCATGATCTCTGGCTATAATCTCCTGACGATGCTGCCTCAGACCTGCAACTGGGAGAACATACTCTAAAAATGTCAGTGTGTCAGAGCAGATTCTGAAGTTGTGAGATAACCCATCTCCTCACTGACATCTCTTAAAGCACTGTGAGGAAGTTCATAACCCAGAATCAGACTCCTCATAGCCTACAAGGGTCACCATTCAACCAAATAGGAAAGGAGTGCATTAAAATTCCAGGTGAGTGATCGGAAAAAAAAAAAAAAAAAGAATAACAGAAAATATCCTGATTTACATCAAACAATTTTTTTTCTCTCTTAAAACAAGTTACCTGAGCAACACACACATTTTTTGTTACAATACCTTTCTGGTAGTGAAGACAGCCACTTTTATGTGCTTCCTACCACACACACATGCAGACATATTTATTTCCCACCTTACAGCTGGATTTGGATGTGGAGCTGCTCTGCAGTTTTTCAAGTCTACCACTGAAGTGGAACTTCTTGTTTGTCCCTCAAGCACAATCTTGAACATTGTCAAGGCTGATTATTAGACATCACTTCACACGAGGCTTTTCCAAATACACAGATCTCCATCAGTTCAAAGGGAAGCCAAAAGCAGTCCTTCAGTGAGACGACAGGTCTTAAACACCCCAACCAGCACCCTAGCAGTCTGCCCCAGAGCAGGAGGCTCAGTTCATTTGCTGAAAGGCCAGGGTCCAGCAGCCCTTCAGCCTGCCTCAGCCCCTCTGAGTTCACACTGTGAGCAAAACAGCTGTCTGTTAAAGCAGATAATAAAATCCAGCCTGGGAGGAAAACCAAGATACAAAGCTTTTCTCCAATGCCTAATCAGAGTTCTGTCCACAGGGAAAACTGAGCCCCATCTGATATACAAGTTATCATTTTGGCTCTCCATAATTAAAACTATTGTTGCCATGGCAATACAAAGGCTGTTGAAAATATAGGCAAGGCTAATGTCATGCTTCTTTGTTGATACAATTTGTCGTCCCAGTCTGGTTTGTACCAGGATGGAAAGAAATTTGACTCGGGCAAAGGGTTGACTTTGGGAGGATTGTTGTTTAGGAATCAGATGCTGTGTGTGCTGTAAGACCACTTTCTCAGGCTCCCTAACATGACCACTAATCCTTTTACAGTCAATAGCAGTTTGAAAGATAATTTCAAAGAGAATTGTTCAGATCCTACACTACCAAATTTCTCTTAGCACTGTAAAAAAAAAAAAATTAAAAAAAATACATAGAGAATGATAACAAATAACAACCAATCAGAACAATGAATATATGTAATACTTAAAGTAGATAAGAAATTAAAATGTGAAAATAACAGTTTATACATTCAATACCACAAACGCTCACAGTCCGATTGCCAGTTATTTATTCATTTGAAACTGTGATCTCTACTGAGTGTGCTATAATCAAACAGGAATTCCAGGTCACCCAGTGACCTCTGAACAGCAACAAGTAATCTGCTATTTAGGAGATATCATGAAGTACATGTCTTTCTCTACGGATAAACATCTACATATGCAAAATACAGATAGACATGCCAACATGTTTTTTCATAGTCTAATGTGACAATTTTAGGAGTTCTGTGACTTGCAGTCAAGCCATTTCTTTATCACTTGGAAATCTCTGTCTTTAATATGTTCATAATAGTCTGCTCACACACAAAACTGTGCAACTGCCACTCTTTAATAGCATGGAAAGTCATACATGAATATGTGCTGCAACAAAAAGGTGAGTTGCAAAGGACCTACTTTAAGTGAAAATCCCATTTATGCCAATGTTGAAATGAGCCAGAGTTTTGCTTAGCTGAAAATCTCAGAATCAGTATCAGAAGACTGGAATGAACACACTGGAGTAGAAGACTAAGGCAGAAGACAAGTGACATGAAGTTAGCAACCATCTCAGCAACCGATTGCTCAGAATAGCAGTGCAGTGATTTTATTGCCAGATGTGTTCTCACAAGGGTGCACAGGAAACAGAATATAGAATATGATCAAAACACATAAGCCTGGTGAAGGAGAAGGGCCAAAGATGCCACAGCATTTAATGGGTACCATGCCTAGGACACAGTCACTGTGTCATACAAGCTACATTGCCATCCCTGTACCTTTGTACCTTGCTACATGCGGATGGAAAACTGGTGAAAATTTTCACCAGCCTGCCAGTGGAATTTGCAGCAGTCATAGGAAAGAAAAACAAAACAGAAAGGCTCATAGTGATCAACATGAACATGAATATAACTGTAAAGTGATTTTTTTTTGAGCCTCCCTTCCCTAGTAACACATGTGATAAAACACAGAAAATAAGTATTACTAATTCATCATGCTTGGTAGGCTCATAGCAGAAGGGTATCCTTTATATTGACATAACAGACTTCTTTCGAGAAAAGAAGTCACACTGGCCTATTTTTCTTCTCTACTTGAGAGAATTGTTAAGGACAATCAGGAAATTTCTTTACTCCAGCTACTTCTAAGCTAACTAAAATCCTTTTCTTCATCTCAATGAGAGAAGAGTGCAAATCCATGTGTAAGAGAAGAAAAAAAGCAATGATTGTGCAGCCATTCAGATGATAGAAATTTTAGTGAAGGAATGCAAAGAAGCATGTTTTCTGCAAAGAAAAGTTTCATACATGGGTCAAGAACACACCAAGAAAGATGGCAGTAGGCTTAAAGAAGAGCACATTCCAGGAGAGGGGAATTACAACCATTGTACAACATTGTGACCAACGGCTTCAAAAAATGCTCAAAACCATCATACACTCATAATTTCACCTGGATTTGCATAGATCTAGTGCTGCTGCAAAGCAAAACACAATGTCTACTCTGAAAATAATGTGTACTATTTTATTATGTTGTCCCACATCAGATGCAGATGGTGGTGGTATGGTAGCAGAAATTGAGCCTTCCTGCCAATATTCCATTCCATTTTCTTGCCGTGCAACACAGAAGGTAGCAGAAGAGCAGTCTGACAAAATGGCATCGGATATGGGAGTGCATATGGAGCAAATGTGTGTCATAGAATTTCTACATGCAGAAAAAAAATTGCTCCCACTGACATTCATTGACACTTGCTGAATGTTTATGGAAATCAAACAGTGGATGGTGGATGGTGTGTTCCAGCAGTAGATGGTGCAGATTTTTACAAGCATGGCATACAGCTTCTTATTCATTGCTGGTGAAAAGGCATAGCTAATGGTTGTGACTTTGTTGAGAAGCAGTGTTTTGTAGCTGAGAATTTGCTCTATCAGATAGTGTTAATGTGCTTTTTGTATCTGTTGCAGTTTTCATGGAAATAAATAGGAGGCATTACTTTCAGAGCCACCCAAGTACCTTTTATTCTACAAATCCCATCATAAAGTTTATTTTCAAGAGTTCCAGCTGCCACATGACCCCTGAAGTATAAATTATAGGCCAGTGACAGAAGAACTCAGGGATTACCAGGATCAAGCCACTAGACAGAGTTGAGGGTGAAGAAGAAGAAAGTTCACGAATGGTATCTAGGGAGAAGGACCAGGAAGATCTGTTTTGGGGAAACAATGCTGCACAAAGAGTCATTGCCCAGATATCACAAAAAAAGTATCTGGGAAGTTCCCTGGGAAACAGCTCCAACACCAAAGTCCAAATGGGGCAGTGCCAAGAGTAACCATAGTCTTAACAGTGTAATTGTAGATATCACAGCCCATAGGAAAGAAGAGGGAAAATAAAAGGTGTAACAGCGGTCAGACATATCACTTAATATACTCCTGGAAGGAGCTCAGATTCTCTAGTCATTAGCACATAATAAAACTCTAAAAAAAAGCATGAGGCAATGAAAAAAGAATGGCAGAGAAAACTAATGGGCCAGAGGAAGAACAATAAACTGACAGATGGGAGGTCCCGGCTCAAGAAGAATTTGAAGGAATGGAGAGATGTATTCTTGGAAGAGGAAGGGTACATCAGGTAGTTGACATATTGAGTTTCCAGGAAAGAGGGTAGAGTATTAATGACAGTGCAGCTGACGGTTTCAGCAGCTACCAACGAAATGGTTTGCCCTTCTTTTTCAGCTGAAGAGGTGACAGTGTGGATGTGGCAGCTGATTTACATACATCATCATAACTTCCATAGGAATATCAGATTTCTTTATAAGGACTTGTAGTACCAGCTTTGCAGGTCAGTGTCAATGTCTAACCGAGCCGCTGGAGACAAAGGGGATGATTCAGAGAGGCACTGAGGTACCTGAAACAGGGCTTAAACTGAATTTAATTGCCTAATTAAAATGGGGATTCCAAAATCCCCTGCTTCAGAAACTGTAAATACATCAAAGCTAACATTTAAGACCACAAGGACCACTGGAATAAATTCCTGTTGCCCAGGCAGTTGTGTGCCTGCCACCTTCCTGTTCTGCACTATGATCCAGACACGGGTCCATACATGCTGCCCAAGCAGTCGAGGGGCCCAGTTCCACCAGTGAACTTAGACTGCTCCTAGTACATACAGATGATGCCCTCCATCTTCCACACCTGCATTCTGCCTGCAAAGATAAAGCATCCAACTTATGCAATAACTGTGTACTGGCTTCTGTGTAAGGTATCTATCTTGAGCTACTGCAAAGTGGCCAGCTGACTGCATAGGCCGAACTTACTGCTTTGAATCATCTCATGTTGAAAAAGTATCTACTCTTTGGGGATTATAACACTCTGAAGTGGAAGAACTTATGGTGCCTGAAGCCACAGCTAAATATTGTTACAAAACATATCAGTTTATTTGTGCAGCACAGAAGGTTATTAAACATTTTTATTTTGCTGAAGAATTTGCTATGCCATCAAACTACACTACTTACATGCATGGATGAAGGAAGGAGGGAACATACTAGCAGAAAAAAATCTTCAATCATCAGATAAAGTAATGACGGAAGAGCAGCATGCTTTCCCTGGTTGACATCACTATGCTTAAAGGCAAAACTGTTCACAGTATTGGGCTCTAATTGTGCACAAACGCTTGTTCAGTGCAAGGAACAAGGAACTGTTACCAACGAAGCTGCAGAATGCCAGCTTTCCATCTATAATCCAGGTTTAGTAATGTATTGAGGCTTTGAAACACATAAAACAATCGAGGGACTAGCAGGGTGTTTGATATTACTGCCAGTCTGACTTTTAACATGTTCTCACCATTTGCAGATGTCCCATGTATACCTGACATCCTCTACCACGTGTAGATTTTGCTACAACAAAAATTCAGGTTGTGGATTTTTGCCAGTAACAAGCTGATGTTGCTCAGAGCAGCATTAAAATGCTATCATGCTGTTAGATTAAGTAACCTATTTTCTCTACTAGCACAGATTGTACTTTAGGTTTGCCCTTGCACTAACCAAATTGCTGTTTCTTGCAACATTTCCCTTTGAAAGTAGTTTGCCAGTTCTCCAAACCAGTGCAATTTTCACCAAACGAAGGAGTTTCTAAATGAGTTCAATGAAAGTGGGATCCAGTCCTTTCTGTGAGATTCTTCTTTGTTTCAAAAATCACGATAAGTAAACAAAACAAAACAACAACAACAACAAACAGCATGGAAAAATAGGGAATTGAATTTCTTTGAGTAGCACTCCCCCCTCCCTTGAGGTGACCCATGAGTTATTTGTGCATGTATTAATATAAAACAGGTTTTACATAGAATGTAGCCCATAGACGTACAAAGTCCTAAAGCAGCTGATGTGACAACAAGCAATGAATTTAACACAAATTTCTCCCTTTGCCTCTTCCTATTTTTTAAGCTTTCTTTGAAAATCTCTCTCCCTTCCCCTCTCCTCTGACAACTCTCTGATTTTTGGTTTTTCTATCTTACTGTCTTTAGAGGAGACAATAAAAGGTACAGTCAGAAACCGAACACAGGCATTCAGAGACTCGAGGGCACTTCTAGGACAGCAAATATAAATACTAAATAGGGTGGAGAAATACAAAAAAAAAGCTGCCAAAAGACACCAAACTACAAGAAACCAGTCGCATCGATTAGCTGATTAGTTTGCCAGCGAGCGATTAGTCAGAAAGACTTGAATTAGTCTGTCCAACCCTGCCTCCCATGAATAAAACGTGGGGAGGACACTCTTTCCCACCCTCAGTGACAGATGATATCTGTTTTCTCCTGCTAGCTTGAATTTAAGAGCCACTGAAGCTCAGCAAGAGTATATTCTGGCTCAAATGAGCTGAAAATTGCATTCAATTTGAATTTCAAAACCGGAGGAGAAGGGAGAATGAGGGGAGCGGGAGGTGGAGGGAGCTCGCCAGGACCCATCCGGCCCTTCCCTGCTCCTCGCTGCCGCCGAGTGCGGAGCCGGGGCGCGGTGCAAAGGAGAGAGCCTTGCTGGACAGCAGCCCAGTCCCAGTTTAAAAATAAACGTTTCGCTGTCAGGATCAAAGCAAACTCTGCTTTTATGTATATTGCAAGCTGTATGCTCAGAAGGAAAAGATTCTTCTGGTTACTCGAGGAGAGAGAGGCGGAAGGTAGGGCTGCGAGGGGAGTCCAAGATTTCTCACTGAAAATCCCTCAGTAAGATGGTCTGATCCCAAAGCACTTCCATCCCCTTTTCATACCGCGTGTGTGCAGAGCGTATATGCTGAACATATGTAAGGTTCATTTAGGATTACGCTTTTTGGCGTGGGGCAACTTTTAATTTACATCTTCGTGGGTGAAGGGATTATTTCCCCTTCCCTTTGTGCTTTAAATTTATGGTTATATCTGATGACACTGAAAGAAATGGAGTTTTGCCTGCAACCCAAATATATCCTGTAATTTGATGGCATGAGAGCAGTTGGTCTCTTTACTGCAACTGATAATATCCAATATCCAATACAATGAGATAACGCACCAAATCAAGAGATTTTTCAGCAAATTTCTTACTGACTTTAGTGTGCAATTTGACCCAAGGGTTTGGAATAGTAATAAAATAATTACAATTAATCATGAGTAATAATTAATAACTTAAGGATTAAAATGTGTCCATTTTTACATTCAGGATCAGCATTTTCTATGTACCCTGGAGAGGCTTTTACTTCCTTTTCTAAACAGAATGCTTGCAGTAGCACTTTATAACCAGAGAGCCCAGCCATCAGAAAAACCAGGGGTATTCTGTGGCATGCAATTTGTAATATGACTTTATATCCCTGGACAAAAGGGTCTCTGTTACACCAAATAACATACACATATCCTGTGATGCAGTTTATATTTAAAATCCCAGTGATGCGACTGCAAGCTTTTCTCTCTCTGTCTCTCTTTTTTTTTTTTTTTTTTAATAACTAAGTGCTTTTTTCACTGATAAATAAGTAAGTTGCCAGCTTTATACATCTACGTGATATGAGTCAGGATCCAACTCTCAAAGAAAAAAGTGAGGTCAATTTTCCTGGCCATTGCATTTAATAAAAGCTCCCAGGCAACAGAGTTGAGCACACACTAATAGATATACCTTAGCATGCTATGCCTTCAGCAAGTCTTTGGTTTCCCTCTATGGAAAAAGACTGCATTAACACACTAAGTGAGCTAGTGTCCCCTTTTTAAGCTTCTTCCATCATCAAATTAAATTTTTACCTGAGCTTTTGACAGATAGTTTGAACAATCTCTAAGGGAAGTTTCTAAACAATGCACCAAAATGCAGATGCCGTTATTCTTCTATGCTCACTGTCCCCTACGTACAGCATGCAACTAACTGCATCTTGCATTCATGTTCACTTGATAAACCTTTTACACATCTGTAATGCTACTCATACTTTCTTCAGGATGCTTTCTAGACCCCCAAACATGCATTTCCTTGCCTCACATTGGCTGGCATTTTTTGAAAGTTTGTTTCAAGTTTCACTCTTGCATTGCACTCTCGCTGTCTAGATTGAAAGGCTTCAGAAAATAAACTACTTGCTCCACCTTGCCCTCCTAAACATTACAGTTTTCTCAATACAGACTGCAGAGACTGATTTCTGAATGGCAGAAAAGGAAATGCACAGACCTGGCTCCATCCCTCCATTTTTCAAAGCAAGCTTTCTCTGAAAATCAGATTATCTGCCATTACAGCGCTTACTTTACTGAAGACAACATTCACTTTACAAGAGCTGAACGAGGACGATAAATATGCAAAATGCACGGCACACTCCTGACAGATCCATCTTCATCCTGTGCTTCTCGATCTCACGCTACTCGTAACACACAGCAGGAGTTGCAGCTTGACGGCAGCATTACACCAAAGAGCTGCACGGCTCCCAGACCAGAACCAGACCACGCTCAGCCCACTCCATCTACCCACACCTACAGTGTGGACATGCTCTGGTGGTGCTTTCCTCTCCTAGCCGGGAAGCTCTGACTTGATCCCATTATGGCTGCAGGCACTCAAACTGCTCAGACTCCGCGAGGATCACCATGTGAGCGTGGGTAACAAAGGCATGGCATTAGAGGAAATACCTGACAGTTTCTCCAAAGCATTGGACATTAGAGTAGTTCAGCTGAATAGCATCCATGCCCACGTAACGTTGCAAGGTCAAAAAGACCTTATGCTATTTACTAGGTGAGTACTGATTTTAGGCATTACAATTTTTTAATTGAGAGAAGCTATAGCTTTTGTCTGCTTGGAAAACAAAAAAAGTATCATTTTTTTCCTACACATTTAATAGAAACGTAGAATAGTATGAGTTAGAAGAGACCCTCAAAGTTTATCTAGTTCAGCTCCCCTGCAATGAACTGGCACACCTACAGCTTGATCAGGTTGCTCAGCTCCTCTTATATTCAAGAATCATTTACCTAAATGACATTGTATAGTTATATTACAAGATGTCCACAGATCTTACAAATAAAGTCTCAGAGCAGTAACAGTTTCTCACATGAGCCGGCTTCCAGTGGTTCCAGTTCTCCCACTGGCTGCTGAAGCCCATGCCTGGCCGTTGTTACAGCAAAACACCAGCGATGATTTATGAAGAGCTCTTAGCTGCATCAGACACTTTACAATTAACAATGTTAAATACAAATAAATACATAAATGAAATCAGAGCTCTAAGTGCAGGGTGTACCCAAAGCTTCGATGACATCATCATCAACTGCCAGTCATCCAGACGGCAAAAATAAATAAGAGCTGGGGCCGGGAGAGGCAGGGTATTTACTCAATCAGTACCTATTTTTGAATTTCCTTCAAGCTGGCTTGGACCAAGAGCCATCAATTATTTAAAAGAAGTAACATGATGCTTCCTTTGTTGAGGCAAATCTGCAAGCAGACCCCAAGAGAGAATAAAAAATGAATTAGGCAGAATTTATTAGTGCGCTTGAAGAAAACAGATTCAGCTATCAGAGCTGACTGTGGTTTTAAAAATAGCGTGCTTCTGCCCATGAACAATAGTTTCTCTCTGTCTCATTTACCCCAGTAGATCCTCAATAAACCCACCTCTTCCCTTTCCTTATGCTTTTTTCTTCTTTTCTTTTTTCTTTTTTTTGAAAGAGGGCATAATGCTGAAAGAGGCATCAATCATTCCTTAAACTTCTTCCTTCTTTTCTGACTTGACTTGATGTATTGTCTTCATTTAAATTACAAATATACTAATCTAAAACACTGTTTACTAAGCAGCATATTAAATGAAAGATGCAAGAAATTGCATCACTCACATTTTAAAAATGACTTTCGACTCAGGGACACATAAAAACAACATGACAAGATGATCTGCCTTGGCTGCTCTATTTCTATCTGAGCAAATAAGATTCACTTACTGGGGATTTCTGCTCAAGATCTTGCTACCACAGTGGCTGGCTCAGTCAAACTGACAGGGCCAAAACCAGTACAAAACCTTCCCCTTGGTAGACAACTAGCTGGAGCTGATACCATCAGGCAAGGATATGATGAAACCAAAAGCTCCATCACAGGACCCATGCTTCGTAATACAGAAAGTGCAGGGGTCTGGGTGAGGGTTCTGGAAACATTAGGACACATTCAGACTGCTGCACAGAAGGAAGCACTGAGATTACAGCACTAGTCTGCAGCAGCTGCAATAGGGAGGAGAACCTTGGCAGAACAAAAAAGCACTGCATTCAACCAAAGGTCCCCTCTCACACTGCTCATGCCAGGAAAACAATGCCCTTGGATCATTTCGGGTGACCTTTGCAACGTCCAGCAGCAGGGAAGGGCAGAGTGCCGCTGTGTGACTACACGGGGCTGGCTCGTGCGTGAGCAGCATGTGGTGACAGAGCTCTCAGCAGGACAGGAGAGCACGGGGCGGTCACCACTCAGCAGGGACCAGCGTCAGAAATGCTGTCTTAGCACACCTCCTTCCTCCCAAGTTCCAGCCCAAACACAGCTCATAACAAAATAAAAGACGCCGTTTCCTAGTTGTTCTGCTTGCAGGTCTTGACTAAAGGCAGAGTCAGGTCAGAAGCTGGGTAGGTTTAGGAAAGGCTCTGAACATGGCCTTGTCATCTGAAATCCGGGAAGAAAACTCTCTAACTCCAATTTGGTGTTAGCGCCTTGAAGAGTATTTTCTCATGTTAAACAAAATTACCAGAATATTATTTAGCAGCAGAAGCCTGGAAGAAACTATAAACCTTTGGGAATAGAGCCTGTTCCAGGCTGGCTATGTTTGCATTTCCTTGGATGAGCACAGAATATAGAAGGTCTTGCAGAGGTTGTCTATGGATAGTGAATGACACGGGACAAGCTGAGCACCTGAATGCTACATCCCACCTTACCCCTTCCATGCTCAGCAGTACAGAGAGAAAGAAAACAAAGAAGTATTTCAACAACTCTGCAGCCGAAAAAAAAAACCAAAAAAAATCTGATCTGCATTTGTTTTTGGGGCAGAGCAATAACACCAACTTGCCCTGCCAGGTGCTGCCTGTAGCCCCACGGCAGCCCCCTCTCCTCTCTGCCCTCACTGCACCATTCACAAGCCTTTGCCCATGCAGGAATGGTTCCTTGCAGTGGTCTGATCCTGGCAGTGCCCTGGATGGACACCCCAGCCCTCAGAATGAAGCGGTGCTACTGGAATGGCAATAAGTGGCATCTCTTTCAGGCTGTTCTCTAAAAATAATAACAATCTTCCATTCCAGTAAGTTCACAGCTACCCTCCGCCTTCTGATCTCACAGATTCATCCAGCACCTCTGTGGGCCTCTTGCTAACCAAAACATGATTATGCATCATAAATCTAAATGTGTTCATGAATTTGTCTTTGAATAAATATTTCAAAGGTTGTATCAAGTTTTACAGTTCTATTTTCATCATATCTGCTTCATTTTTTAACTCCCACACCAGATTACTCTTTTGAAGGAAGAAAGAAGAATTGAAAAGACATAATTCAGGCGAATGTGAAAGGGAGGCTGACACTGCAAGGTGCCAAGACAACATCATTCCTCTTCTCTTCCTCACCTCTCTGTCTCTGGATGGTAATCACAAGATCCTGAGTGCCAAACTTTGGAAAATATCCTTGCAGAGGTAGCATCTGCTCCCTTGGCATACTTCTTGAGCAGTTGTATTGGCAGCTTTAGATTTGTCCGAGTCTATCATATGACAAGACTGCAGATGGGTTGCCTTGGATGCTCTGTCTTCCTGGATACTGTTTTTCTTTTATGAACATTTTATTCTAAGAAAACTTATGTACAAATCTGTATGGGGAAGTTCTATGTACCTATGATTTCACACCAGTGAGACACTTCACTCTGCCTTTATCTAGATTTTTTGCTACCATTTAGCCTGGATTCTAGCAAAGGCCCTGACTTTTACTGAAGTCAGTATGTGGCATCAAGCAGATTAGGCCCTTACTGTGTGGATCAGCATTTCAACCAGCTATTTTTCCACATGCAATAACTTTTCCCATCTGTGTTGATCTTTCTTTGCAAATTAACACCTGAGTCCTCCAAATATTTGACATAGAGGAAAGCTGCTCATTTTGAGTTAACTTCTGTTCCCACTGAAATCAACGGGAGCTTTTTCCATTTGTCCATTATTCCAACAAACAAATAATGGAGCAATGACACAGTTGTTGCATATGGTGGAACTACATCTTTTTCTCTTTCTTTCTTAGCTTAACGTTCCTTCCCTATCTCCCTTACACTAATCACATGGCCATGAATCTACATGTGCATGCATTTTTAAACTGTAAATAAAACTAGAGTTCATAAATTCCTACAAAAATTAAGGTAAAGAATTCTAAGAGAAAAAATAGGAGAAGTTATCTAATTAAACGGGGGGATACAGAGCAAAGGGAAAAAAAAAAGAAAGAATAACTAAATCTCATATAATCCCAAGAACATACTCCTAACCTTTCTGGAAGATCTTTGCCTTGTCATGAGAATATTTGCTTGAATGTTTCATGAATACAGTCTGAAACAGCTTTAAAAGTAATTTTAAATGAAATGTAAAATAGAAAGGCGATGTTCTAAAACCAGTGCTTTCTCAGAGCATGTTTTAATATAATAATCTGTTATTTCCTGGATGGATAAAGTCACAGAGCTACAAAAATACAAGCTCTCTTTCAATTCATTGTTACATACTGTTCCAACAAAGCATAAAGTATACTGACTGGTGTCCAAAAATAGACTATCTACTACCCTATAGTCATCTTTTTGGGGAAAAGCTTGAGAAAGCCACAACTTACATTAGGCAAGAGACATTAAACATGGACTCTAGTGAATCAAAGCGAGAAGTTATTTTCAGAATATAAAGGAGTGAAGTAGAGTCTTATAAATCAACAGCTAGAAACTACAAAAAAAAAAAAAAAAAAAAAAAAAAAAAAAAAAAAGCAAGAACTGATGGTTCTGCTGTTGCTTTCACCCAGACTTCGGAAAAAGAGCATTTACTCTAGCTTCTCCTTACTGTGTCAGCTGTCAAACTCCCAAAATATATTTTGCAAGGAATCAGGATTGATAAAACTGATCCATATTTACCACTCCTTTAAAATTCCTTAAAAAGAAGAAAGCTTTATATTTTCTGGAAAAAGAGAATGAGACAGTGCACCAGTTATGATTCAGTGAGACTTCAGAAATTTGGGCATAACCACAGTATTGAAAAAATCTTATATGCTCCAGACCTTCTTTCACAGCTAGTTCCTAAGCTCGGTGCCCATGGCCACCTTCACTCTCTTGCTCACATGAACCATCCCCATGGATCCTCAGATAAAAATACACTTCTGACAGAAGGTTAAAAGTCAAGCCCAAGAGCTACAGAGAGGGATCCTTCAACCCTTCTTAGCCTCAAAGGGGTCTACACTTCTCACACCAACATGGGACATTCAGATCCTTCAGTTCTAACTCATCTCCAGTGAATAAATACACTAAGGACCAAAACTTGTTTGAAAAAATGATATGTTGGTTTGACTTGTGTACCCATGCATCTCATATACATGTAGCAGACAAACTCACCTTAGATAAAACAGTTCATACTTTTGGGGACATCTCAAGAAACCAAGAGTAAGCAGTAATACACAATGTAATGTAAAGAAAGCAATAAAATTAGAAATGAGGAAAATAAGATTTCCTTTCCTGAGCAGTGATCCTCTAGAAGTATGGAAAATAAAACCTATGACTCCAAACAACAAAATGAATGAGCACTGAATGAACACTTTGAGCTACTACATAAAATGAGGCATGGTCAATCACACTTTTTTTAAAAGGATCTAAGCTCTCAGATGTTCTTCCAAACTAAAAATATGGAAATTTGAATCAACTTTGCTAACACTTTCAGAATGGCCAATATCAGGTTATGGTGATAGGACCATCCACATCTTTTCTTTTGAATAATATACAGGAAGTTACACATAAAACAGTCTGACACGTGTCTTGCAGGAGGAAAGACAATACCATGATAGTGCTCTATATCAGCAACCCTAATTTAAAGAGGGTTTGGAATGTCAAGAGTCCTGGTTGCTATTCCCAGATGTTTCACAGATGTGATAAGACCTCTAGGAAAAAAATTGAATGAGGAAAAAAAGATTTATAATTCAACAGATGTGTATTTTTTCAACTCCTGAAAGATGATGTTTAGAGAGATAATACTAGGCTACATCTTGAATACCTTAAATTCTCACTAGTAGCAATAAGAATCTAGAAGACTCCAAAAAGCCAAGCAAGGAATAAAGTCAAAGCCCATCATCAATGATCAGTCCTGATTAACAATGATCATTGCACTTGTTTAATATTTTTATGCATAAGGCAAGCATCATTATAAAAAACAACTTGCATGTAATAATTCATGTAAACACTGCTCTTTAAATTGAGATATTTGACTATATCACTAAATATTTAAATACTCTTCAACACAAAGGACAAGGGAACCTCAATATTGAAAGTGATGAAATATTTGTGCTCCCTGGAATGTATAAATACACTGCCAGCTCTCTGCATTTTCATTTAGTATCAGAAACAGCTTTCCAGGGACTTAGATGCTGCTGAAAGTGTCAATATCAGTGTTACTATTTATAGCACCATAAACTACATTTTGACTTTTATCGGTAAAGTTAAGCTTAGGTAGCACTTCTAGTATTAATATCTTAATACAGAAATATTGCTATAAGTGTAGTTCACAGTCTGGAACATAAACACAAATTCAGCGTTACTAATAAATCACCTTCTGGATTGCATGGAAACATACTGCCGAGGTGTATTTTACGCAATATACAATGGAGCAAAATGCAACAATATAGATGTATTTAAATTTCCCATTTTCACACTGTCACTCAAAAACTTTTCTTCTTCCTTTTTTTTTTTTCTACCTTATCGATCTCACTAGCTTGCGATAGCATTTCAGTTGCTTGCTGAGCCATTTTTAGCTTTTGCTTCTTTTTTTAAAAGCTAAATCAGGGCTCAAATGATTCGATCAATTCAGCTTTTTCAATTAGAAAAGAAAGTTAAAAGAAAACCTTAGGACATGATAAACTACAAAATTTTCTCTCCCTCTCCATTTTTTTTCCTTAGTATCAATAGTATCCTTTTACATAATATCAACCCTGTGGTATGCAGTAAGACGTTTATCCACAGCAAGACAACCCCATTAATTTTTACCAGGAAGTGTGATTTTATCAAAGACCATTCATCAGGAAGCAAAACGTGTGGATAGGTAACTCTACACACCTTCAGAGTTACAGACTCCAGCAACAGCCTGCTGCAGCTCTCTGACTACAGTAGAGATAGGTAAAAAATACATGACTTCTGGCAACAGAGAATGTTGCAGAAGATGTTTGAGACCTTTGTGAGTTGTAGCAAAAGATTCTGTTAGTCCCAGTTAAGACCAGTGTTCTCTATTTGAACAGACCAAGCCTTTTAAAAGGGTACTTCAAGAAAACAGAGATGTTGCTCCAATGTAAATCAGGATCAGCAGGAACAAATGAGACACAATAGGTGAGGTTCAAATCACCTGGATCATACTTAGATATATAGATCTCATCTCTGAAAAATCTCAGATCAGTCCACTTGTCAATGGTTTGGTTGTACTCAAGCTGTGCCTACCATATTAAATTTCAAATGGGGCTGAGATGCTACAGAACTCCTCCTAAAACCTGTTCATAGTTTAGTGTAGTTACTAAAGGAGGATTACATAGGAGCTTGGATTTCTGGAGTTTCCTTGGGACCCTTCCTAACTTGAATGAACTGCTCATATGTGTATCTGGATAGAGACAGACGGTGTGAGGACACTCAGAGCATCTCTTCCTGAAAGCTCTGCAGAGAGCACAGTTTGCTCAAAGCCAGATCCGGGGCCCGTGACACAAAGTTCACAGCCATGCTCAAAGAAAACCTTTGCACTCCGCATTTAAAAAAATCCTTCAATAAAAATAATTGCAGTAAGACTGTATAACAGACTTATTCCTCATCTACCTAAAGGAGCATCCTTCCCAAAGGGTCAGGTCCTCTTTCCCTTGTGTTCTCTTTCTCCATTTTTTTTTTTTTTTTTACTTCTACTGGATGCCAGGCACTTCCTTTTTAAGTACAGCAAGCCTTTAACAAAGCAAGGGTGGTAGACTGTCTGAATACTTTCCTGTATAATTAGTGGTACCTAGGATATGGGAGTGAAATCCAAATTCTCACATCCTTCCCTGGCACTTACTTTAAGCAGGTCACTTGGCTTTCCTTAGGTACTTTTGGTACTCCAGGGGGAAAAGAAAGTCTTCCTACTTTGAGTTGGACAACCTAAGATCGCTGCTAACAAGAGAAAAGAGCAGTGAGTATCACAGAGCTGAGACTAGTAGCTTGTGCTTCAGTTCAGGCTCCTCTTCAGGTTTAACACCAGCTGTCAATTTGGTCAGTCATCACATGGATCACAGAATTATATTTAACCCAACATAGCTACGCATTCTGTTTTGCATTTGGTGTAGATATACACTGCTCGACTTTAGCTATCTGTAAAATAGGTATAGAAGCACGCGTTAATTCAAGAGGAATGTTTCATGATGATTAATTTACTCATGCAAGAAGAGCATTCAGAGAATTTAATGGAAGATACTAAAACATGGTTAAAAAACCATTCTTTTCAATGTGATTTTTTTATTACCTTTTTCTTTCTTTTCTTCATACTCAAGCTAAACACATACATCTATTCAGGTTCATAACAGGGAGTCATCACTAAAACAGCTAGAAAAAGATAGTTAGTTGGCCCAAATAGTTGGGGTGGTTGTCTGATTATTTGATCAAAACTGTTGGGGGGCACCTCATTAGGGTTTTAGTGGCAAGTGGCATCAGGCAGTTTATCAGAAAATCTGCAGATGCTAGAAATCTTGTCCTGAAATGCTTGCACCCCATGCACATTCAGTGCTTCGGAAGGTATGTCAGAAGGAAGCAAGTCCACTGTGTTCTGTTTGTAGCTACAAGGAAATTCAGTGAACACTGTTTAGGAACTGGAGGATCCCATAACTAATTGCCAGTACTGCAAAGGACTGCGTAGAGGGCAAGCATACCCAGCCATGATTTAATGTAAATATACAGGTGATGAATGAGCAGTGTGGTCGTGGTCATGGATCCTAGAGTGGTTGTGAACCTTGCAGTCACATTTCCCTTTCTGTGCAGAGGCCGACATGGACAGAGTGATTTTTTCAATACTGCAGAGACTTATCCTTAGTGCTAGCAATAAGATTTTGTTAACCTCATTACTACTATTTCTGTTATTGTAGTAGTAATGAGTAATGGAGACAAAGGCAAAGGAAAGTAAGGCAGAGTGCAAGCCCTTTTTTAACTGATAAAAAGGAAAAAGATGGGGAAAAAAAAATCATTCCTAAACTAATTTGATGTATCTTGTATGTGCATATTTTAGCTACTAGAAGCTCATTTGTCTCCTTGATACAGTCACAGAGTTGCATGAACACAAAAACAAAGCAAGTTCTTTGGAAATAAAATAAGACACTTAGGGTTTGCATCCCCTTAATCCCATAAATAACTGGGTCCTGCAATTATTTCTCACAATGTCAAGGCTTCATATTGCCCATTCTTAGTGCAGGTATGAGCATTTACTATTATAAACATATATTTTAAGAACAATAAGAAAGAGATGAATTGGCCACTTGCAGTTTTCTTGACAGCAAAGTGTAATGGTAGCTGCAGTGACCAGGGGATGTCCTGGTTCCTCCCTGCAGAAAGGTATTCTGCGCACGTAATAATTATTCATCTATCTCGCTCACACTAAAGGCATCGGCAATGCAATTTTAGCCTGATAATCAAGACCATATGACAAAAACCAAGGCCATTAGGGACCAATTTCAAGTATTCTCTGCAAGACAATGATTTTCCAACTGCACTTACATATGCTGAATAGTTACTTCTGCACGACCGCACCTGCTCTCATTTATGTAACCCTCCATCCTCTCCCCTTTTTCTACCCCTTCCTTTCTTATAATGCAAAGAAGGAAAGTTTCAAAGGGTTGCTGGGTTCTTCCTAGAAACAGATTTGATTTATTTATATTTCTGGCTTGCCACATGCTGTGAGCAAATAAGAGTCTGGCAAATGTAAAAGTTAGTTTGTGCTAATGTCAGATCAAATTCTACCCTCAACAGACTTCATGGGGCTGTGATAATATAAGTGGGAGCAGAATTTGGCCCAACACTTTCATTCTCTTCCTATACATATTCAAATTAAATGAATATTTTGGATAATCTCTTCCTCCTTCTTTCATACATACACAATTCTATCCCAGCTACGTTCTAATCTCAGTTACACTAGTGACTTCCTTGAAGGTTTTTTTCTGGGTTTATGCCAGTGCTGCATGTCTGAATGAGATGCAATGGGACTATTTGCTCAAGAAAAGCAAGTAGAGTGTGGCCCTTAGTTTCTGGGTCAAGTCTGCTCCGCTGTAATAATTTTGTCCCTTAATTACTTTCTGCTTATTTCTGACTGTATCATTTCAGTATCAGTGACATAATAATGTTGCCTTTGAAAAGACTGTAGTGTCACTGTAAATCAGAGTCCCATGAGGTTAAAGACTTCAGTTGCCAGAAGGGAAAAAATGCCAAAATTATTTTAAAATTATAGAGGGTATAACTGAAAAACTCTAGCATTTTTAACTTCAATGCTTCTAAGGAAATGAATACATCTTCAAGCTGTTTTAGAGATAACACAAAAATTAAAAGCAACAATAAGATCCATTATTAATGATGTAACAATCTTTTCTGGAAGAAAAATAGAACCTATAAAATTAGCAAATAGGAAGCCAACAAGCCAAGACTGCAGCAGGAAATGACTCTGTAATAACATATCTCAGATCCTGGTCCTGTAAGCCTTTATTTGCATGAGTGATCTGTCTCACATAAGAAGTGCTATGGACTTCAGTCGTCAATTCTTAGAAGTGAAAATTATTTGTGAATTTGAATAGCAGAGTATAAGATCAACTTCTAGCCTTCTCTGTCAATGATCAATCTTTTTGCTACAAAACACTCCATTCAAAGTTAAACAATAAATTAAAAAAAAAAAAAAATTATGAAAACTGAAATACATTTGGTTTTCTCAAAGAGAAGATTTGGTCTACTAATCCATTATTAGAATGAGAAGAAATACTCATGGATCCTGTCCTTGCTTGTATGAATTTTAGTCGCATTTTATAATAATTTAGGACAATGACATCAGGAAGATCAGTGTAGCTACATCCTATCATTTTCCAAATTTCAAGGGCCTTACCAAAGTGCCTAAAAAGTTCTGTAAACTTCACTTATATGTCTTAATTCAATTGAACCCAGGGGTCATTAATATCTCAATAATTTCAATTTAAAAACATCCATTCAAAATTAAGAAAACAAAAACTAAACTGCAGCAGAATCTCCTCTAGAGGTTATTCTCATTTTAAAGGAAATTACCCTGCCTTTTTATAAGATAATTATTGCAATTGTTTTGTCTAATTGTTTGAGTATTATTATGTCATGCTACGCATCTTGAATAAGCAACAATTAATAGAGCCTTGCTCTTTTGCCATCCCAGGACACATCTGAAAGGAAAACCTGGGCCCAAAGATTTGTTTCTCTAGCTAAACAGTATCTTGAACATGGCAGATGTAGGACTCAAAGACACTGCTGCAAAGAAGATACAAACCAGGGCCATACTGTCAGTAGAGATCTTAGAGACAGAGCTGATCATTTCATTCCCTTACCACTCCTAGAAATCTAAAACATACTGGAAAATGAAAGCTTTTTTTTCCAAAGACTTTGGGGCTTGATCAGAGAATACGAGTTTTACATATGTCATTCTAAAGCCTTCAGTGGGATTACTCATGGTTTCTATCAGTGTAAGCAAGAGGAGATCAATTTGCTGATATTTCAGTTTTCATTGAGGTAACAAAATTGATCTTTATCAGTTTTCATACAGACTGCTAGGGCAGGATTCTAATTTCAATTACACCAACATAAATGTGGAGCAATGCCCTTGTCTTGTACTTAAGAATGTGCCTTCAGGAAAAGGGAACATTTTACCTTATTCTTTCGACATTTCCATCCTTTGAAAATTTCTCTTCTGTGTATGGCCAGAGACAACTACTTAATCTAGCTAATAAAAAGGATATTTGAAGAATTGAGAACAATTGTTCAGAGCCACCTGTGTGCTGCTCTCTGTGAACCTGGATCTCAGGGAGGATTTGAACACCAAGATGTAAATAATCCATTCTACAAGACAAGACAGCACTGGAAGAATATTCCTAAGTTACAGACAAGAGCTCTATATGGTATTTTCCTATGTCACACACTGTAATACAACCTTGGAAGAGAGATACTGAGCTGAAGACTGAAATAGCCCAGGAACCAATCCCACCATACCCACATCTGACGAATCACAGAGCCCATCACGAGCAAGTGTTGGTGACTTGCTATATAAAGAATGAGATTGGACCAAGCCCATGAAAATCCAAACAATGCTTTTCCAGTGTAATCACCATCCTATGAGATCCATCACATCTAAAACAGAAGCTTATTGCCAGGTTAGTAGCATATGGGTGGGGGCACTGCAGTGCTTTTCAGTGGGATCGCTTATCTTCAGGTATCTTAAACTGGAAGGTAAAAGGCCTCAGTTATGGTAAGAATAGGCCTCTGAAATAGTTCCTCACAAATCCCCCCAGATAGTTGTCTGTTAATTAAAATCAAGAATAATGCAATCTTTGTGAACATGTGGCCATGAACATATTTCACCTTCATAAAACTTCTGAGAAAATGACCACAGTATCATTTGGATTTACTCTCTGTAGCTAGAAAAATAATAGAAAGAGAAGCTTGTCAGCATGTCACCATTTTCCAGCTCTACATTTGTGAAAGAAATAACATTGGCAGGAAAATAATACAAAAATGTATCACACACACAGGCTGCAGAAAGATATAATGTTATTTTACATATTTGATATAGAGCCTAAATTAAGCTGCAGAAAAGGGGCTATGAATCTTCACAGCCTCATTATCAAGCCTCCCTAAACCTCAGATACAGGAAAATACATTTCATAAACAAAGACCCAATAGGATTTTAATAGTACAATAAATTTCACTGACGTTCACCACGATTCACATTTCAAAATATATATTTAAAAACAAAGTCCATTCAACACAAAACCAGATTTGGAAAAGTAGAGTAGCACAAGCATAAGTTATACCTATTATGCTTACTGTAGCCCATTTTTGACCGAATTCTTCAAATTACCACTTTTGATACGGTAGGCTATAATTCCACAGCATTAAGCATAAACACTCTCCCTTGCCCCTCATTTCCTATCTTGGGACATGGTCTCAGACCATAATGCTATTCATGAACAAAAAATTTATTTTCCATACCATGCTGAGACAGCAAAACAGATCAAATCCTTACTCCTACCACTGCACAACAAAACCATCTCCACCGAGCCTCTTCTCACTATCCACTAGGTGCTGCCTTTCAGATGTGATTATGAGTCACTTAATGACCCACAGCTGAAAAATCAGAGCTCCTTTCCCCTTTCATACATCTCCTAAAAGAGGAAAGTTTTACGAAGTTTTAAAGAACGGAGACAAATTGTAGAAGCATCTTAAAATAATTTCTTTTCATGTTTTGAACAACCTTAGAGATGGTGAACTCATCAGGTGTCTCTAAATTATGGAGAGAGAAGGATTTTCTGTGTAGAGCATTCTTTTCGTATTTTGATGTAACTGAAACTGTGCAGGTGAGACTGCCAGCCAGCCATGAAGGACAGAGCACTTTGGAAGGAAACAAACTAAAAACTTGAGTGTTATTCTAGTTTCTCCATGTTCACAGGAACCCCAAACCAATGAGCTTTGAGTCAGCTCACTCCAAAGTCTAGCAGTGTTAGATCATTGAACAAAGGCTCATTTTTTTTCTTGTCAGAGCCACCTTTTCAGTGCAATTCTTCCATCTGCATGAATTGTTATGCTGGTATCTGACGTCAGAGCAGCTAAGTGCCATCAGAACTGGAATAAACTCCCCAGCTCATCTGACTAAGCCCATCCAGAGCCTTCAGATGGTAATACCATTATTGACCTGGGCCGAATTCAAATGCATTTGGAGTGCTTGATATTTATCCAAATTATGCCCATTGAAAAATCCCTGGCAGAATACAGATAACATCAAATTAAAATGTATCATTATAATTACTTCAAAGAGATGCCTAGTATAGAAATAATTAGGTTAGTAAATATTTTTAATTAAATTATGATTTTTAAATTGTGTTAAAACTACAACTTGCAGCTACAGGCATTGTAACAAAACTAAAATCCTAAGAATTCAGGGTCTGAATATGAATATTTGCATTAATCTAATACAGTTATTATATCATTAACTCCAGTGATGTAATTCCAAATTTACACAAGCACAATTAGGGCCAGTTCCAAGATTCAGCAGATCAATACAAATCTTTCCATGTGCTGTAGTAGGCATGATAAGGCCCTAAGAAAACAACTGGACTCCTAGAACTTTATTGCCTAATAGGACTTCTCCCAGCATGCCCTTTATCTCCATAAAATAATGCTCCTGCTAATAACTGTTACTCACCTATAGTGAATGTGAAAACACACATATGAAAGCAAGTAGGTATGAGAAAAATATAAAACATAGGCATAAATTCTATCTGTCTCTAGCCAGAAATATTTAAAGAACTTCAGAAAATCCTATGAAGTTTTTTTTTTTTTAACCACTTCTGTCTTTCACTGAGATTTGATAACAGTTGTACCGGTTGGGATTTTTTTAATGCCACATGCCTTGCTGATCAATTGAATCAATTCTTTCTGCTAACGTATGAAAAATAAGAATGTTTTAAATACCATACTTCTTAAGACTGTAATTTACATTTATAATCCTCTTTTCTTTAAACAGCTTGACACCTTGAACATAAAACTGTGTTTTACAGATGCTCTCCTCTTTTAATTGAAATCACATCTCAGGTCGAGATCACCACTTTCCTTCTGCTTCTCTAACCTCTTCTTGCCCGAAGGCCTGTAACTTGTGAATTATTTAACAATCATATTTGCTGCTGAAAATTGATTTCTGAGAGAATCCATATTGATTGAGATATGTGAGACTAATGAGTTTGAGGTTAAGGTGTTTAGGTATCATTATCTCTGATAAGTTTTGAGCTAGAATCTTCATAGTTTTGCATCTCCTTGTCAATATTCAGTTTTGTGTTATATCTCTGCTTCAACCCATGTCTATCTATTAAGGTAAAGAGCAAGGATGAATAAACATTTTAGGCAATGTCTGGTGTGTCTCTAGCAGTCTCCCAAACATGCTTCACCCGTAAAATGCCACAGGAAACTGGGGATACAAGCAAAGCTCAGGCAAACTTTTAAACTAAAATAAAATAGAATAAGTAGCTGGAGTGAATGGGTGGCCCTCGCTTGAACAAAAACAGTGTACGTACGTGAAGGATCTGTCTCTGTGAGCTTTATCTATGTTCTTGTATAAGGACTCTTGTTTTCAAAAAGCTCCAAAGCAGGCAAACAGTAACAAAAAACCCCTCCAGAGTACTTGACCTTGGCATGAGACCCCGTTTGGAGGGGCAGATTTCAAATCAGCTATATGTATGATTTTAAAATGATACAGTTCTTTAAATGACCCAGCTGGAAAAGGATATTTTTGGTCAATGATCTATTTTTATTTCTGCTCTGCTGTTTCTCATGAAGCCAGATGAAAAAGACCTGTCCTTCAAAGCTAGTTTATAGCTTCTGAATTAGCATTTTCAATTCCTTTCTCTGGATGAAATCTACTACAGTTTTGTTGTAAGGTTTATTTTAGTGAGGAAAGGCATCAAAACACTGTGCAAGTTAGTTCTGCTTGTCTTTTAAGGTAAGAAGCAACTAAAATTTTCAAAGGTTCCTTTTAAACAAGTACCTAAAAGTTAAAATAAGACCTATGCACTGCATTACAGTATTAAAGACACGTGTTTAAACTGTTGACTACATCCATTTTTGTTAACAAATTTATTTTATGTCACTCTTAATCAGTAGAGGTATATTTTTGTTACTATTATTGATTTTGCAGCCATGCCAGTTAATGCTATTATCTTGGATAGTACATTCTGAACAGTTACCCTTACAGACATTTTAAATAAAAACAAACATCAATTGGGAACTCAAAATGAAATCAGATCGCTTTATGAACCTGAAAGAACAACCTTCATACTATGCTGCATAGTCTTCTTTGAATGACCTATCTTTTTACCCAACTTTGAGGATACATAGAATAAACTTGACAAACTACAGGGGAAGAAGACACTTTTTTTTTTAATCAGACAAAATTGACATATTGAATCCTCTAATTATTCCTTGTTCAATGAGGAACTGAAAGCTCTTGTGATAAATAATTAGAGATTCTCAGATATTACAACAGGAAGCATGATCTAAACATGAAGATGAACATACAGACTTTATCTATATTAAGATAAATCAGATATGCCGGCCAAAACTCAATATTTTCTTCCTAATCAAGATGAAACAATAAACAGCTCCCCAAACTGAACTTTTACTTACTGGAGAGACTTAATAAGTTAGACTTGTAGAAACCCAGGACAACAGAGGATCACATTTTTCTGGAGGGTGGGTCTTGTAGTAATTCGCTACCTGCACTTTGATGCTGTGCCCAAAATCCCTACTCTTCCAGTCTCTCCAAACTGCTTTGTTCTGAACACAGACTACTTCTCACAACATAGGTCTGATTTCATAGGTCAGCCCCCTCAAGATGTTACAATTTTAAGGTACTCAGGGCTCTAGATACTAGAAATCTATTAATTCTGGACTCATTTAGCAAGCTCATGTGCATGCCTTACCAGAAAAATAACTTATCCCATCTCAGTAAGACAACTGGGGCAATGGTAATGTGGATGAATCTACTAGCTACGCAGACTAAAATTCAACTCAAGGAAATGTGGGTGTTGCCCTTAAATAGAGATCTGTGCTCAAAGTAATATTTCTATCTTCATTATTATTTCATCTTTTTGACCAAAGGAGAAAAAACAAATTCAGCTCTATATTTCTACCTTAATTAAGAACGGGAGATTTTTTTTTATTTTTTTAGATTAGCTTCTGGTGTCTAAATCCTTTTTTTTTTCTTTCCCTAATATTAGTTTAGTCATAGCAGAATACACTAGAGCAGACCAGAGTTCAGTATTCTAGATGTAGTGATTTTGTGCTGATTAATGCATATTTATACATATG
Source organism: Phasianus colchicus (assembly GCF_987193195.1). Lineage (NCBI taxonomy): Eukaryota > Metazoa > Chordata > Aves > Galliformes > Phasianidae > Phasianus > Phasianus colchicus. The sequence continues at coordinate 19,899,417 of NC_143437.1, read as the reverse complement.
TGTATATGTGCATGTATGTTCAGATCATTAAATACTTTCTTAACAAGAGGTAAAGAAAATCCATAAATGAATGTTAGCCATGCTATCATAAAAGGCATAAAGAATATTCCCTTGTCCTCAGATCAGAATGAAGGTAATGTCCCACATTATAACACAAGGAACAGACAATGACTATTTTCTCATTGCTCACTTTACAGTAGTATGAGGCTAATTAATAGACAGGAAAGTGAAAACAGGCAATATTATTTGTGAAGCTAATTAAGACGTGACAGAAAAAAAACACGTGGACAGGCAATTTCTTACTTTTAAAGGTTTGTTTAGCTAGATAGTTTTATTAGTCAACATTATAGGTTTTTTTAGTCCTTAGCTACATAGTTGTGAGATATGGACTCCACAATTAATCTTTAAAAGGCTGACTTTGATTTATCTCAGAGGGAGGTTGGAGTAAAAAAGCAGATGTGTATTAATAAAAAAAAAAAATAACAAAAAACAACAGCTTGTTCCCTTTAGTTCCTGGTTACAAAACAAGTGCATTGATTTGATCTTCTAAACCTGTTCCTATATCCTCTCCATTTCATCTATTACCGAAGGAGGTGGGGAAGTGAATCTAAGTGTCCGTTCCATTTAATTCCCCACAGATTTAAAATGCAAGGAAATTCTCACAACGAAAAAGCTTTGGTCTAAAAGACTTGTTCGTCAGCACATAGGAAGTCTGTGGCAGAGCCAAGAATAGTGCCCAGTTCTTCCAAGCACTTATCCACTGCCTAAATCAAGAAGCACAGAGCTAACAAAACTTAGCTGTTTGGAAAGACTGGGGTCTGAAGAAATCTTCCTCAACATTATGATTGCAAGTTTCCTGATACCATTATTTTCCCAGACAGCATCACTTGATTTAGAGCTTTTTCTTTTGTTCAAACTGAAACAGTCAGTTTTAGAAGAAAAAGTCTAACAGCTTTTAGTTTAAAAAAAAAAAAAAAAAGTTCAAAGCAGTAAAAAAAATCAGTGAGATGGACTACTGAAAATCTAACAAAACGTTGCTTGAATCCTTTATTTAGAAAAATGAACTTATGACCCAGATACTCCAGGACCATCTTAGATAACTCACTCTTTTCATCTTCCAGGTGACATAGTATTTCAAGACCCATCCAATGTAAATCCTGAAGTATATTAATGATGTTTTTTTTTTATTAGTGCTTGTACCACACAGCTCTCTGCTTATCGGGCATCACCTAACTCTAGGAAAGGACTGGAAGCTTTGAAGGGATCCATAATACACATTCCCACAACAGCTGAATGCCAAAGACGAGCACCCAGCCAGTTATTTCAGTTCTGGTCCTGAAATAACACCCTGCTCATTTTCACATTTACACAGACCTCAGCCTACCTGGGCTAAGGCTAGTGGGCCTTCCTGCCTTCACAGAATGGTTTGAGTTGGTAAGGGCCTTAAAGACCGTCTAGTTCCAACCCCCCACTGTACAGAAACAACTAAACCCATCAGCTGATGCCACGAGGCCACAAGAGAACTATCCTTCATTACCAGCCCATGCTAATTGCAGTGATGGGACAGGTTTGTGTGTCACCACCTCCATCACAGCCCATCAAAACCATCCTATGTGCTGCCTGGTGCGCTGTTTCTCCATGGAGATGGGATGCAAGGTAAAGGAGGGGGCAATGTGGGTTGTGGATGTTAAATAAACAATTTTTTCTTACAGCAAACCCCAGCACCTGTTTTCACCATGTCACAGCCTGTGATGACTTAGTGTCTACCAAGCATGACCAAGCGATTAGTGGAGCCGTGTCGCTGTATCTCAACAGTAATGGGGCTCTCTTTCCATTTGCCTCCTATTGAACTCTAAGCGCTCCATTGGCCTGTGCATTTTCAGCTTGATGAATTCATTATTCTCCAGCTTTTTTTATTCTGCTTTTTTTATTCTGCTTTTTTCTTTTTCCTTTCCCAGGTCAGAGCTTTCCTCAAAAGCCAAGTGGCTGTTCTTGGTTTTCCCTCTCCACTTTTTTTTTTTTTTTTTTTTTAATTAAAAAAAGGAATATCTTCTCTCTTTCTATGGAAATGTCAAAAAATCTAGCAGTGACTCATTTGTTTCAAACAGCATCTCAATATACATTTGGATCTATGTATATTAGACAGCAAACAATCATGACACTCAGCTTATTTATTTATTTATGTGGAAAAAAAACCATGCATTTGTCTAACATCCTTCAACTAATGATATCTGGAAAATACATTTTTGAATTCTGAGGCAAGGGAAGCATTCAATTCGTATTCCCTAGCAAAAAATGACACCACATAAATAAAATACAAAACTATTCAACTATCATTAAAAATATGACATTCATCCAAAATAAGAAATGCAACAATGTGGCTATTGCGTTTTGTCTTTAAATATTTACATGGTATGAAAATACAATTAAGCTACCTGATGTCCGAGTTCTCCTGGAGATATTCTCCTTTCCACCTCAAAATTGTGCCTAGTCAAGCAAAGGGACTTTGGTCATTTGTCTGGCACTTTTAGACATCTAGAGGCCTTTTTTAAGGCATAATTCGTGCAATACACTCAAGATAGTTATAAAGAAATAAAGGTATGTTACATATACACCAAAGCATAAATTGTTTTTAAAAGGCACATTTTAGGAATGCTTCTGAGCTGTGCTCAAGCAGTCAGAGTAACAAAACCAGAACTGAGCCTGGTATTTAGCACTAGATCTGCTATAGGCTTTAGCTTTGTGACTCCATTTTCTCCATTAGAAAAAAAACAACATTTTTCCACCTCAAATAAAGTGATCATTATCTGTTTGTACTGTAGAAGCCTCTTGGACAAGGTCTCCACTACAATAGATGCTGTACAAACACAGAACCACATGCTATTATAATGTGGGAGTGGCATACTCTTAATAATACCTTAGGCTATTTTGAAATTATTAAAGGGAAGAAGCATTTTAAAAATTCTTATTCATTTCCTCCATTAAAAAAAAAAAAAAAAATTGAACAAATAGGTTAGGAAGCTATTTCCAGAATGCCCAAACTTCTTTCAGATTCTGAAGACAAAAACACTGTATTGGTTGCTGTCAGGGTAATGGACAAACAAACAGCAATACCACATTCTTTTACTGGCTGTCACCAACTTTAGATCTTTCCAAAATGGTTAATTTCACTACTGTTCAGCTTATTTACCACTTAAGTGAATACAGTATATCATGGGCACATAATATAGTTTAAAGAAGATCCAACCTAGACCGATTTAAACTAGTTTCAGGGCAAGAGTGTTTATTGCACTTGATAGAATTTGGAAGATGGGGAAAATTATAATTTTTTATTTATGTGCAAATTTGACATTATTGTTAACATATATTCCCCCAGAGCCTTGGATGGACATATTTTGGAAATATCAAATCAATAAGTGATTTAATATCTGTCAAGTGCTTTGGGATCTTTGCTTGAAATGAGTGTTAGAAGAGCAATATCTTACTCTCAACTCCATAATGTACAACTGTGCCTTCTATTAATACTAGAACCCTTTGGAACCATTATAGTTTATCAGCTAAATACATATTTTGGCACATTAACTAATTTTTGATTACCCAATTAGACTTTAACAGCTCCATCTATCATGTAAATTTTTCTTAATGTGCAGATTATGGACCCAATAGAACTTAATGGAGCTCCTTACAGTGTTCTGAGTCAATGCAGCTGGCACATGGACACTAAGGAAAGTATTTTCCTCACAGGTAAGAATTGCACATGTATCTTCCCATGTTTCTAGTGGGTGCTATGACATAAGAAGTCCCTGGGAACTGAGGCAATACAAGAGACCCAAATGGGAGCCAATTTATACCATTTTATACGTTGGCTCCCATACACCTCCACCTCTGACGCCACATCAAAAGCACATCTGCTACAGTCAACTGAGCCATAACTGCACAAATGGAAACTCAGGACCACTTGATCAATACCTGCTTTTCTGGTTAACCATGGCAATCATGAAAAGGTTAGCAAGTGGATAGCCAAAGCAGTGAGAAACTGCTAAAGAAGCCTTCTTCCCATCAGCTACAACAGCAGACAGAAGCGTGCTGGAGATAGTGCTCCTGTGCCTTGTGCCACTGGGCACTTCCTACCTCACTCCATCATCTCCCAGAAAACAGTATGTGGGCTGTGCTCAGCACTGAGTCAGGCCTTCTTCTCTTCTCTTATGCAAGAAGCATTTTTCTTCTCCACTATACTGCCCCAGATAACATCCCACTCCTCACTCTCTGCCCTTACTTGCCTATGGGAGAGAATGAATTCTCATTTCCTAATGGAAGCACAGGCACTTAAAAGCCGCTAGAAAGAAAAAGGTTATTTGGATCACTGGGATAACAGTTGTGAAGTAGACAGCCGGAACAAAGCAGTCGACAGAGAGCTAAAACGTTTAGGTAACAAATCTGCACCCCCTAGCCTAAAGGCTTAATGTATGGTACTGGCCTAATGCTGCCCACATTTGGCATGAGAATGAATACAGAACCTTTGCTCAGAATCAGCAAATAATTAACAGTTAGAATGGAAATGCAGAAATACAGTACAAGTTCTGCTGAGCTGGCTGCACGCCCACATCTGCCAGAAACTCCAGCTATGTGGAGAGCAAACAGGGCTCAGCCGAGAGGAGATCATGCTCTGCTGCTGGAAGTGAGGCAGATTAACACCGAAGAAAAGTGAAAAAGGATGACAACATGCACAAAAGAGCAAATGTTTTCCATGTTGAAGTAAATAACTCTATAGTTACCTAAAGTACCATTGACTAATTGAATTAGTTTTTGTATCTCTCATTTCTCCTGGCCTTGACAGTGAAACTACTCAACTACTACTGCTCCCAGTTAGTTTCACTTTCTCTCCTTCCACACAGGCTGTGAGCACAGCATGCTTTTACAACAGGGAAACATTTCTGTTAGCATGCCTTTACTTCTATGAGAAATCCCTTTTGTATTGCTTCTGTAAGAAGTAACGTTTTAACATTTTTTTTCCTTCCCTGCAGTACTCCTTTAACAAAGAGTGTTTGTGATTCTTAGGAGAACGAGCTTCTCGTTGTTCTGCATGTGGTTTCACTCCTTCTGTGCTTCCATTCTTCCCCAGCATCATCCCTCCCTGACATCTCCTTCTGTGCACACTCAGAGCTGACAGCAGTCACACTCAGCCTGCCGCACTGTCCCACACTCCTCCAGCTGATTCCTCTCCTCCATCTCACAAGGAGTTTGAAGAACTACCTTGGACATAGCCAGTGGGCAGGCACCTCTACACCATCCACTACATCAGCAAAAGGGGAATAATGTGTTTTTTAGTAAACAATTCCCACTAGGAGTCATAACAACAAAAACCATACCACAGCTATTGTTGGAAGAAAATGAAATCCATTTTAATCAATCTGTATTTACATGGTGCTCTCCTTCTGCTCCTTGAATTTCATGCTACAAGAAGATTTGACTCATAGAGATCTCACTGTAGACTTTTTCTTATAAAGTTAATTTATTTCTTAGTCATCACTCCTACCTAATTTATTTTTCCATCTCATTCTGGGAAGCTGGCCTTCCTGGCAAAAACTCCAGATGCCTGAACAGGTATGTTTCTTTTACTGTGCTGTGGTTGCACAAGGAAAAACAAATGAAGGTATACATTTTTAATCACACACAGGGACATTTCAGCAATGCCAATACACACTGCATTTTGCCCTTTATCTGCACACATTGCGGGCTGTGCTCAGACCCTCACTTCTGCCTTTCCAGCTGCAATTTGTACCAACGAAACATGCGCCCAGAATTTGGAAACACAGAACAGACATAGGTCATGGCAGGCACTGCTCTACACAGCCACCCACACAGCTCTAGGGACAGCCCTGACACCAGGTCTGTGTCTGTGCCAAGCTGTGGGCATGAAGGGTTATGCATAGGCTGTCCCATGCAGTGGAGGCTCCTCTGGGAAATCCCATCCCCTGCACCTGCATCGCTCCTACAGTTGCCCTGAAGTAGGCTTAGCATACAGAGAGTGGCAAGAACAATTTAGAAAGTTTGACTGATGCTTTAAGATTTGATATTAAGTGCAAAGTATCACTTACTCCTCAGTCAACAGTTTGAATATGGTTCCAGAGATGATAACTAAAATTATTACCTTCTATGATAATTGTGCCCCATTTGAACCAAAGGGCTCTGTCTAGTTTCCCCTACTCACACAGAACAAAAAAAGTATAAAAAAACCCACCTCATATCCACAAGTATCACTTCAGTATTTGTGAGCAAGACTTACGTGATGCAAGCATTACAATATCGAAGTTTTCATCAGTGCTTAGTAGTGGGCTTAGTAGCAGGCTCAAAGCACTGCACACTACGAGCTGGTACCATTACTTCTGCGTTACAGCAGGGGAAATGAAACACAGGACATGAAATAACTCACCAGATGGGTATGATCTCCCATGCAGTTGTGAGAATCCTAAAATCACACGTGATAAAGAAGAAGGCAAGAACTTAAAAATAAGTTCTATAAAAAGAAGAAAGGAAATGTAATTCCCATAGAAATTAATACTGTTTTTCCAGTGATTCTTCTGCAATAAAATTATCTTTCCGAATCTTTTGGGAAATCCTTCAGTGTTTTTGTTTATTTAAAATCAGGGAAAAATATTAAATACAGAAGATAGCATTGCTGCATGTTGAGGAGTGCAGCCCCATTGATCAGAACAACACTTCCTCAAGTGGAGGAGCTCAGAGTCCCACTGTGACACATGCTCATTACCAAGGCAATGGCCAATCACAGAAACAACAAACTTATATAGAGTAAAACATTATATACATTAGCAGCCAAATACTGGATGCAGAAATTCTGTTTCTAGATTCTTCCTCATAATGCTAACCAACACCTCGCACCAATACCTTAAACAGAGTCTGTTATGGATGAATGAACCAAAAAGGTTGCAGTTCTCTTTGTGACCTTCCCTCAAAGATAAACATTAGGTATCACTAGCAACCAGAAGGTGCACAAATGCTTTAGAATCACTCTCTCTCATCTCTCACCTTAGCTGCCCTATGGAACATGCATACCTCAGGGCTCTGGCCTGGCTGCTTTTTCCTTGACTTTGGCCTTGGGGAGCCTTTGGAGACTCCCTGGCCTTTGCCTTTTATTGATTTAATGAACGTGAACCGACACACCGCCCAGCTCATTCCTCTTTGTTGTAAAGCATTGGCAGTTACTCGCTTTGGACTTTGCAGCTTTTCATAAAGAGCTTTTCACCCTCCTTCCTCTCCTCTTACATATACCTTTGATCACACAGCTTATTAGCAACTTTGACAATTAAAGGCTTATCACTGAGTAGGTAAATCAGCATCCATTTAGATGAAGCGGGGCAGTAACATCTTTCCAAAGTTGCATCTTAGATTGGTGAATTTTACTGCATCAAGTAGCCTCAGTGACTTAGTCCTCTTTGACATTTGGCACCTCAGGTTACATCACTTAAGTGAAGCCCTTAATTCCTGAGAAAGAGAACTTTTGATGAGAAAGTGCTGGTGTACTGTTCCATGTTCCTATTCCTGGCTGCTGCATGAACAGAGCACATCTTTACAGTGAAAAACAGCTGGCTCTACAAAGCTGCTGTCTGTTGACAAGTACATGCTTGGTTTGCAATAAAATACCGATGACTACTTTGTTCTCATTCAAAAGCACCTGTACTTGAAATATCCATCCTGCAAAATGTAGGATCTACATGGAGTCAAAGGAAGAAACTATATACCCCAAACTTGGGCTTCAAAAGAATTTACGCACCTGCTATAAACAGTAATCTTGAGAATCCAGCTGCTCCCCAGCCTTGAAAATGCATGAACTCCACATATTTTTCAGTTTGGAGACTGAACATACACCAGCACCTCACAGCTGCATTTCTACACACAGTTCAAATTGCGTCTCTGCAAAGAATTGGTCCAAGCAATGTAGAACATGGGACAAAATCTATATAGGAGCCACAAGCCGCTTCTGCCTATGTCCCTAGCAGCATTCATGGTGCCAGTCTAAAAGCAGCACACATCAGCACAGTCAGAATTTGCCCTGGCACAGAAAGCAACTCAGTACTGCTAGAATCCAAAATCATTGCCTTGTTCCGCCTATAGGAACCTGCTTCATGTATAATAAAACTTAAACAGCATGTTTTATCAGCTGCACTCCTCTCTCCACATGGCAGGAGGGTGCTCTGAGTCAGCTCCTTCTGTGTTTGTTTCTAGATACTTGAGTGCTCCTCTGTACAATGCCAAATTAGCGCATAAATGCTAAGCACCATCGCTGGGCTGACCTGTAAGGTCTTTACTACCTCTGAAGCCAGGGACCTGGCCTATAATTAGTTTTGAAGCCATTCTCTTCATTCTGACATCTGCTGCACAGTGTAAAATAAGTTTGCGAGTAAAACACAAAGAACTTAATACTGAATTGGACTTTGCCACCTCATTTTCATATATTTAATTCTAACACATATCAGATATCATCTTTTATGTCTTGGACTGTAATGCAAACTTCTCGATTATTCTACTTTTCCTTTGCTGCTTTATCAGAGCCCTTAGAACAACACTAGGTGCTAACTACTGTGTTGTGCATGATCCCAGTCTCGTTGTGGAATGTCTTGATTTAATAGAGAAATAAAATGATATAAGGTCGTAAGCTAAGACTATCATAAAGTGCATTGCAGGCACCCTAAACTTAAATGCTCCCATGCTGCCTCTTAACTTCAAGTGAAGCAATTTGCCTAATGCCCATAGAAGTGACACAATTAATTCCCCTCCCTTAAATAATCCTAACCTTTCCTCTCTAATGTGCCTCCATAAAAGAATGTTTTCTAAAATAAAACTGATTTTGAGAAAAATCATACCCTTAAAAATCCTAGCACTGAAAATACTGTCACAAAGAAAAGTACTTTCGAAAGTCCTTCTTGCATTGTGTTCAGATAATCACAGGAGACCCCCTTCTGAAGTGGAGACCAAACCCCACTCCAGTATAATGAGCACTGTAAATACACTCAGTGGACTGCATGAAAGCGGCCTCAGCCATAAACAGCAACCTCAGCATCTTTCTGTTCATGTTTCCTACTAAATACTTACAAAGGAATGAACAACATCCAAATGAGTCGTTAAGATTGGAACCTTTGTCCTGAAAGTGCAGTGCTTCCTCGTTACTCAGCAATCTGATATTTGCCACACCAGTTGATAGCTGGCTACATAGAAGAGGGTCCATAAGTGCCACCCCAACGTAAGAAGCAGTTTTCATTTCAAAAACTTATATTTGAAGCACTTCCCAGAGGAAAAGATATGCAGTTTTAGGAGTATTACTTAATGCCACATACATACTTCCCACACGTCCAAGAGCATGGTCATTTTGTAGTACAGTTGGAAAATTGGACATAAAATACATCAGTCATATGTTCACAAACAAGGAATGGAAAACTACCTCTCTACTTAATCATGCAAATCAGCCAAAAAAAAAAAAACAAAACCCAAAAACTATCATCAGCTCTCACAGGAAGAATTTATGGTATATCAAACAAAATGTTATCCAACTGGATCGCTTCCTCTCAGTGTTTACTAGAAACATCAGCTACTACGGAATAAAATAATACTTTTTTCTTAGAGAAATTAGGAAGCATTATAGAAGTTATTATACTGGTATCTCAATGAGATTTAGCTTCAGAGAAAAAAAGAGAAATAAATACTGAGTATTTCTCCCCAAAAATTAAAGAGTTCCCTAATCAACACATATTGGCTAGTAAATATATTACCTGACATTTAACTCAGTTAAAAGGATGAGAAAGGTAAACCAGAACATGCCAACTGTGCATTCACACTTGCTAGTAGACTCTAGATACCAGAACAATGAAGTTAACAGTGGGTTCATGATGCTTGAAAATGCAATTATCCTCATTGTACTCATTGTATACTTTAACATTAAACAATATAAAATATGCCTGGCAAGAACAAATACTGGTTCACAAAATGAGCAAAACAGGGATTTGCATTTATAGGCTAATACCAGCTCCATGCCAGTGGAAGTTTTGCCACCAGTTTCAGTCAGTGCAGCATCTGCCCTCAAGCATTGATAGAAACAAAGAGTGTCAGCAGTTTACCAGACCTGTCTGGATGCTAACTCTTTCCAAAGCCTTTTAGTAGACAGAATTATTTCAGATGAGCAAACCATCTGTTTTTCTCTTGACTCACTGGTAAGCAAATTGGGAAGTCATCACCTTCTCACAGCCATGATTCTTAAACAGATCGTTACACACCAAGGCACAGAAAATGGTTTTAGGAGTGTTGTAAGATGTCTGCTGTACTCCTCTGTGCCACCACACAGGACCACCTACACACCTTTCCCATTCCTCACAGATATTTGTGTTGTCTATTCTGAAGTCTCCCAGAGATGCCACAACAAGCTCAGCTGGCTTGCACTGATGTTTCATTTTATCCACCTTTGAAGGTTATTCCTAATCTGAATTCTGTTTGGTTCAATTTAATGAACTATGTCTCACACCCTCCCACTTCTCTCCGTGCACACAGAGAATAAACTTTTTACTTTCTCTTCCACCAGTCTTTTGTTCTTTTACCGCCCATCATCTCTCTCCAGCTCCACTTTTTCCCAGGCTGAGCACTGTCATTTCCATCAATACTTCCTGACAGGTCACATCCCCTCTTATCATTTTCATTGCTTTTCCTTCGTACTTTCTCCTAATTCTCTGCATCTCCCTTTGGGGTGCACTGCCAAACCTGTGCATACTCACAGGTGAACTCCAAACAAAGTTGAGAAGAGCCACAGGAGAACATTGCTTCATACTCCTCACAGGCTATTTTTATTTTACGTTTTCAGCCTTTGCAATCAATAAATGTTCTTAATTTCAAAGTGCACAACATTTGTTCTGTAGGCTTCACAACTATTCTTAATTAACTGGAAGCTTTAACACTGTAAACAGCATTAAATTAGAAGAAGTCATACTTAATTGGGTATCTTCATCAGCCTACACCCAAAAATGACAGAACACTTCAGGATTACTACCGGAAATATGTAAACACAGGCATACACACACAGCCTGAGTACAATTATTGGAGATTTAGTATCTCTGTATTAATAATAAAATCTGTATTCAGATGTGGATGTACAGAGATAAATAATCTACAAATATAAACACCCTACAGACCCTGAGTGGGTCTGTAACTGAGAGGTTTATCTAAGTGATTAAGAATACCACAGGTTTTCTAGCACCAAAAAAAAAAAAAAAAAAGGAAAAAGAAAATAAGAGAAAAGAATAAGAAAAAAGAAAAAAAGATAGCTGAATGTAAGTACATTTAAAATCTGATTCCGTCCTTTTACTTTCCTGAGTCTAGATAGATGTCTATGTGGAATATATCATACATACTTAGCCATGTCATATTGTCCTCCATGTAAACGTGTTCAACTCCTCCAAAGTCATTTAAAATACCTATATAACATCAATACGTGTGTGTGAGCCCATGGTAAATGAGAGTAGAATAAGGCACCTGGCTTGCTTAGGTAATTTTGGTAATAGAAAAAAACAAGAAAGCACTTATATGCTATAGTTACCTACTATGCAATAATTATAATGTAATTATACTGTAATTACAGTACCTGATTATCAGAGTATTGTAAAATAAACTATTATCAAGGTTTTCTACTTCTATTTACAGTCGTCTGTGATAAAGACTAAGCCTTCCCAAAAATGCATGATAAAGCTTCTTATCACAGGTTTTAATGCCTCTAATAACTACTGTAATTCTGTATGATTTAGTGCTTTGAATAATCCACCAGGATTTTTCTCTAGATCTTTAAAAGGATTGCAATGTGTACAGAGGTGTCGTAGTGATTAAATTTACAGGACACTTACCAAAACAGTGATAAGAATGGGTGTTTAATTAACACATGTACACGTTGTTCAACTGTACGATCATGCGAAGATGGAAAGACCTGCATGAGACCCCTACCTTCTTTCAAAATGTTAAAAAAGAAAATTAAACAAAGGATTATCCTCACAATTCAATATACGAGCAGACATTTTGAGGGCAATATGAACTCCAGGCAGCACCTGAGTGTGGTACCAGCCTACTGTCTGTATCAGCCAAGGTTCTATACTAGCTGGACATCCCAGAAAGAAAGGACAAAGCAGCATTTGTGACAGTACAGGTGAGCTTACCAGCTGAGGCTGGATATACCACTCTCTTGGCTAGTGGATGGTTCAAGGACATTGCATTTCTCTTCAGCCATAAAACCTGAAAATATCAATGCTTTTAGGGCTCATTGATAAAAATCATTACAGACAAAATAGCTAAATGTTAGATTATCAGATGTTTTCGGACTCCAAGTCTCCGAAAAGCACACAGGCACTCTCAAAAATCCCTTTCCCATCCATCAGTGGATTTTTTTTATTAGTCAAGGCTGTCCCTTGTTTTTATAACAGATAAGCAAATTTAAGTTGAGCAAGAAAGCATTTTAGCAGACTAAACCCCAACAGAAATGAGCAGCAGACTCATCCATATAACAGGTCCTGGAAGACAACCTTTATCTCTCTAAGGAAGCTTTCCATTTAAACTTCACCTGACATTTTGTCCACTGTGATGCTGACAAAAAAAAAGTGATAGAGAGATCTAAAGGTGTTAACACATATGATCAAAAGATGAAAAAGAAGTCAAGAAGCTCATGCAACCCACATTTCCACTGGGGAAATAGCCTTTTTAATATTAGAATTGTTTGTACTTTGAAATGGAAATCCCAGCATCTGCAAGTGTATGCAGTTGAAGCCCAAATGGGCAAGTGCCAGGAAGGAGCAGGGCAGGAGAATAGGCTTCAGCTCCATTAACAGAAACATCAGCTTTGTAAAAGCAATTCTTAATGATCTCAAAGACCTCCTGATTTAGTATGGGAGACGAGTGTCACTGGTTTCTTTAGCATGAGTCCCACGTATTTTGTATCACAATGTTGGCACAGGCCTGAAGAGATGAAGTCACTGCTTGACCATCATGGATATGCCTGCTCTGATCTGCAGTGCTGTGCAGGGGCAGGCAAATACTGGAAATGGTGCAACTGTGTTATTACTGTGCTCTGCACAGGCTTTTATACCCTGGTTCTCAGCAAGACTAATTATTCTAAAAGAAGCTTCACGGTACTGCAATTATCCTGCTCCCAAAACCTGAGTTACATCATTTAGGGCACTGTGCTTTGCTATTCAGACAGATCCATGCAGCTTTATTTTTTGCAGCAAAGATTGTACTAGGGAGAAAAAAAGGCATTTAACAAGAACGAGCTCAGAGATCACTAACAGGGCTGAACACAATATAACAGGAATAAGCAGTAGGCACAGATGGTGTCAAACATCACACGCTCCTGAGTTTGATCAAATGGCCAGTGGGCAAGCAGGAGCGCTTGCCTGCCTCATCCCTTCTCCACAGCAGATGAAGGTGAGGCAACTTCTCTTTCCTTCTTTTGCTAGCAGCATTCACTCAGCAGTGTGTGGAAAGAGACCATGGTAGGAATTTATATTTCTCAGTGCTGTCATCAATAAATTACATAAGCCAGCTCTTGGGACTCTCAGAAAGTACTTGAAACATAACCATCTCTTGGCTGGCTACTCTGTGGATAGGTTGGCAAACTCACTGTCATCCTGTGTAAAGCTGCAGTTGTCCTATAGGAGAAGAACTGACACTTTTAGTAAAATATATGGGTTTCTCCTTAGCACAGCCTTCCACTCCAAGCTCCAAACAAAGGTAGCTCCAAACACCATTTTGCAGGCCAAAAGGAAAAACACAGACATAAGACTGGCAGGTTACCTTTCAAGAACAGAATCCTACAAAATTTCCTGCAAAGGTTAAGAATATTGTTGCAAGTGTAGAGCTTGTACGAGGCTAAAACTCTGCAAGCAATGCACTAGTCATCCCCATTACCGTTTGCACTACACATTCAAAATGAATCAGTAGCACATACAAAACTTGCATGTCAGTAAGATGGGCAATGGGTCTAAAAACCAGTGCAAGTTCACCACACATTAGATACAATATCCAGACTGACCTGTGGGTGAAGCTGAGATGGATTTTAATCAAACTCTTCTCTTCCTGGGAGAGAATTTACAGTAGTAAACATTATTTAATATCCCCATTAAGGGAGACATTAACAAATAAGAAAAAAATAGCATCTGCTCAGTGACTCCAATGTTTTCATCTGTGCTTGTTCGTGCCTTCTGTGCGTCAAGACTACTAGCTGCTTCCAAATGTGATGGTTAATCACATTTTTGTTACATTTCAGCACAAGATGACGAACAATTAGATTTGCAGCTGAGAAATAGGGGGGGAGGAAAAAAAAGACAGAAGAAAATCTGCCGCCTCTTCAGCCAAATGACTCAGAGAGGGAATGGCACATCGTCTTCAGTCCTCAGAAACTAAATGATTTGTGAAATCTTCTGAAATGTAGATGATCTAATGTAGCTAACTACAACGAGGCTGGTTTTAAACTCAGATAAAACAATCTGTTGTAACCAACCATGCACCATCTTGAAGTTTATCATTAAAAAAAATCTCAAAACATTAATGTAAGCATCTCTAGCTCACTTTCCTTTAAAGAAGGTTGCTTACCTTTCTATTCTCCCTCTGCTCTTTGCCTCAATACAGAGACAAGATGTCGTAGAAGTCACCTGAATGGATTTCATCACAAAATATAGGCCGTATCCTTCGTTAGCACAGAAACAAAAAATGAGCTTGTTTTGATCTAACTCTGTGCATTTAAAGAACTACCAGCAAAACGTAAGATGAAGCAGAGAGGTCTATTTAAGGTCTCAGTGTTCCAGCTATTTTTACCAAAGCTGCCAGGGATTGCAGTGGGAATGCAGCTTGCTGAATGGTGACAGGAAGCGGCTCCTAGGCTGGAGCAAACTGCAACTTGTGTACAAAGAAAAAGATGCTCGCTCTATGGAAGGCATATGCGTGCTGAATTGCATATGTTAAATTAAAGACATCTGCACTTTGGCAGAATTTGGACAATGACTCACTTATATTTAATTATGTAAAAATTTCAAATGGGGCAAACTCCACTGTAGTGACTCACATTAGTGCTACCACATGATCTTCTGATAACTACATCAGTATATAACTCATGTCTCTGCCGCACAGAGTTTCTACAGAGAGAATGACATATTACCTGACTAGCATTAAAAGGACTCCATGTTCCCAACAATGACTGGTACATTAAGTAATGCTTCAGAAAGTAGCACATAGCACACGGAGGATTTTTTTTTCCTCCCTTGACACAAAACTACATATTCTCTAATGACAATAATTCACTGTCATTCAAAAATCAATTCTCTGTTTGCGTTTCATTTCCTTAAATTTATATAGTTGTGGGGAAAGATTCCAGAAGTAGAAACTTACATCATTTCCTTTTCCCAAGAAGAATTATGTTGCTGCAGACCTCCTTGCACTCCAGCCCAACACACTCCCTGCCCAGTCCTAGAGGCAGCTGCTTGTACACCTACAGCACCTTCAGACACAGACATTTCTGCCTTGATCTGGCTGTGAGGTTACCATGAAGTTTCTCATGACTCCAAGACCACCCTTGCACTTTTCTCTGCACCACCAACAGATGTTATTTTGCTTGATTTGAGTGTAGATGATCAGAATGGACTGGCTATGCATCCTCTGTCAGGTTAACAGCACTGATCACCTTGAACTACCCACTCTGAAGAAAAGTTATCCTGTACTTCTTGCTTCAGATTTTCAATAGCAGCAAACACCTTACTTTGACATTCTCCAGAAAAGACAGGGTCCCTTGCTGATCTCGAGGTATCACTGCATTTGTATCCCAAAGTACCACTCCATCATACTTTCATTAAGAGTTTGAAAAATGATGTTAACTATGAGGCTATTCTGACACTACCTCCAAGTTTACTGCCTGAGCTGACACAACCCTTAAGTAACAAAGGGATACACAAAAGGCATTTCCACAATAGAAAAAAATATCTAAGTGTAACAAATATAGTTTTTGTTGAAGCTAGATGTTGGCCATAAATGTGGATGAGGAGTATGATGAGTGCAGAGAAGACAGTACTCTAAATTGTGCAATTAGTTATTTTTTGCTTGTGGAATGTTTTGGCAGTACAGTTACAGGCCACTGATAGACTAGGGCTCCTAAACAACAGTTTTCCAAAGGAGCTCAAACAGCTCGGAAAGTCGCTCTACCTTTTAAGCAACTACTTTAAAAGGATAATGAGAAATGATCCCAAGTAGCCTTTGTATGGCTTAAGTGTGAAGCTAGGCACTGAAGTTCAAGCACAGTGTGAGCAGCAAGAAGCAGCAAGTGCAGGGAACCCTGAGGGAATGCCTCAGGCCAGAGCTGTGCCAGAGGGGATGGGAGCCAAACTTGGCCTCAGAGAGATGGGGCTGCTAGGAAGAGGCTGAAGGCACCGTGACCATGTGTGTAATGAGCTGGATCAAAGAGCAATGAACAGATACATAATGTGTTCCTTTTTCTTTCTTCACTTCTACCGAAGTAAAAAAGACATCCTGACTATTCTACAGTCTTCCATTTCATCTTTCACTTATTCTCTTTTTCAAGGCACATATTACATTGGGTTGTTTTTTTTTCCCCCCTCAGGGTTCACATAAAAGTTAGTTTCAAAATTGCAATCCATATTAAAGTTCACCATAACACTCATCCCTGAGTGAAAAGATAAACTGCCTAGAATGTGATAACAACATGGGTGTTGAGTGATGATCTGGTCATAATATAGACATATCAGAGCACACAGGAGTTCATTTCATCCCTGGTAGCACCTCAGGGATCCACACCACACACAACTGAGGAGGAGAGGTATAAGACATACTGCCCTGTTGGCTCCACACTTACTCAATTTGTACATTTAGTGCCACTGGGGACCAGAAAAGATGCCCTGATATGCCACTCCAAGGTGTTGACTGACACATATCATAGTTATCCTGGTTCTCTTTCCAAAGAACAACTTAGGTCTTCTGGAAGATGTTATAAATCATAGTAAAACTTGCCACTGATATTTGAATGGCACATTAATAAACATGAACAAACAAATAAGTAGAGAGTCAAGGTAGGACCTGTGCCTAAAGCTTTATTTATTCAGGGTACCTCTGGGCTAGACTCTCTGTTGCCTTTCAGATACAACACTGCTATGCCTTCCACCTCATTCAGATCAGTACTCAAAACAACAGTTTTGTTAAGAGAAATACTCCAGAAAATACCAGAAGTTTCAAGGTTGCAAACAAGATTTACTTAATTGCAAGCTGAAGTTCAACTTGATGAAAGTATTTACTCTGACTAGAAGTAGGAATAATATAAGAGTATCTTCTCCAGTAAGTGAAGAAAGATGGTGTCACATGACTTTTTACCCTAGGTGCTGTTTATAGAGGATGCTTAATTCACAAATTATTTACCATTGCAGAATGATATTGGATATAAAACTCCAGGCAGAATCACAGAGAGCAGCATTGTATGCACGCAGAGCTAAGCTTCACATTCAGTAGCACCTCTTCCAGCTGACTGCAAGCATCTCTACAGTAAATACCCAAGCCAAAACACCACATGGAAATTCATTAGCAAGCACAGCAAACGGCAGTCCTGAAAATAGCATCATTCCATTCAGCGGAATGAAACCAACCCTACAATATTCTATGTTCAAAGAGGGAAGGGCAATCCTCTTCTAAACCTAGCTTCTCATGAACCTGAATCCAATCACACATTTCCTTTGTAACAGCCATCTCTATTGCTGCTGTTCTACAAAACTTGCATTGAATCACGACCACCTTAAAGGTCGAGAGTGGTATTTCAATAAATAGAGAAACGTTTCCTTAAATCACTTGCATTCCTCTTGCTGCAGTCATTTTGGCTCTCATCTCTTGGTCTTGCTTAGCTCCCTTTCATATGAATGTCAAATTTTGCATTTGCTGTGTGCTGTCATCTACGCTCCTGCTGCAAAACAGTTTGTTTTCCCCTCAGCTGGTGCACTAGATTAGCATCCCCCTGTCCCCCCAGAACAGAATGCAATTAAAGATCATGGGAAGACAACACACACACAATTCATAAAGTTAGAGAATTTCAGGTTTAGCTCTGCCTTCCAATATTATATGCTTCGCTTCACATCTATATGTAAAGATAAATATAAATGGCTTTGGTCACTGAATATCTATTAACTCCTTGTGAATCAAACCTCAATGAAGCACTGAGATGACAGCAAGATCCACAGCAACTTAAGAGCAGCATCCCAGCCAATTCACAGAAAATGAAGCCTTTTGCCCAAATATTTCTTTCTACCCTATCATCACTAAACCCTTACCACTCAACAGTTATGATCTATGAACCAGAACTACCTCTATGTTTACCATGTACAGAAAAATGTTTCAGGACCCAGGTGAAATTTAAATCTGATAAGTCTGCCATCTTGATAGCCTTGACAGATAGAGAAAAACAACCAATTGGCTCTGCAAAGATCAGGGTTGGAGGTAGTAATGATACAACCACCTTACAGCAGAGGTTCTCTTTTTTACAGTCCCACTTCAGGTTTTCTGATGATAGGATGGAAACATCTGAGACATTACTTTGGCTGCAGGGCCAGTGTTGCCAGAAGAAAAGTTAACTGTTTCTTAGCTATTATAAAAGCAAAGCAAACCAAAATGCTCAATCTGCTTCTACAGAATGGATAAAGATATCAAATTTTCATTTTTCTCCTCAAAGAGTGAACAAGATGCAACTGTTGATTAAAAGAGCCCCTTGGCAGTGGATTCTGGAAAGGAAAAAAACCCACCAGGTGATCTCTTACTCTGAAGGCAGGCAGCAGCTGGGATGCAGCTCAGGACTCCACACCCCAAGGTCTACCACAGCTAAATCAGATTCCAGTCTGTCTCCTTGCTTAAGAGGAAAGAGAAAGGAACAGAGGTCACTGAGAAAGAAGATATCTATGCCAAATCATTTGACACACAGCATTACACAGGCAGAATTCATAACTTATCTAAGCTGTGAAGACTGTGGTGGATCTCCAGAAAACAAATCCAGATGTTGTGGTGCTTCCTTAACCACAAAATTCCTCCATCTCCGTCTGATAGAGGAGAAAGTACATATTCACCTTTACTGTTGTTCTACTGTAATTACTTTTTATGGTCAACCTCCTCCATTATTTAGAAGATTGCAGTAGAATAAATGGA
The DNA here is from genome assembly GCF_987193195.1 of Phasianus colchicus. Taxonomy (NCBI): domain Eukaryota; kingdom Metazoa; phylum Chordata; class Aves; order Galliformes; family Phasianidae; genus Phasianus; species Phasianus colchicus. The sequence goes on along the minus strand of NC_143437.1, from coordinate 19,880,199 downwards.
AAAATGAAGTCTAGCCCAATTATTCTCCATTGTAATCTAAATTAATACAAATTTGTTTACATATTTCAGTGGAGTTACACATTTTCAAAAGCTACTTGCTGAACTTGAACATATCTCCTGACACTATATTACCCACTATATGCAGTAAAATATATTCTAATGCAATACAATAAAACTGAAAAACCAATAAATGTTGCTATTTATTGAGAAATTGGACAAAAAAATAGCTTATTGTCAGTTTTTAAAGACTGAAAATCAATAGATGATAAAAGGTTTTATTTTTTGTTACTATTAGACTGTTGACTCTAGCAATAAGAGAGGCATGGATTAGAAACCGGGGGAGTGAAGAACTGGTGAGATATACAGTTCGGAACTTCTTGGTTTTTTTAGATGCTGAATTTTCAGTATTTGTGCAATAGCAGCCATCTCAATACAACTGCTATTGAATGGATCCTCCATTTTGTTGACAAAGCCAATTTTAAGTATTTCCCTGCATTTAAGAGCATTTGTAAATCAAGGAGGCCCTTGAACAGACTTGATTCTCCTAAGGAGCATAAGGAGAGGAGATCCAACTTTTACTTACATTCACTTTCTGCCAATCTAAAAAGTCCTCAACCAACAGAATGAACCACAGCAATTTCCAAAAAGAAAGGAAGAGGAATTCTTTCTACTCCAGATATTGCAGAAGTCTTCATATTGCACTAGAACAAGCTCTGATAAGCTTGCTTACTAAGGTACAATGAGTGCAATGATGGAAAAGCTCCAAGCCATATGCCTTCTCCATGCACGTATTTTCTAAGTCCCACATGAATTGAATCCATTCAGATAAGCTGCTCAGTGGATTCCCTATGTCTGGCCCCAACACAGAATCACAGAATCACAGAATCACTAAGGTTGGAAAAGACCTATAAGATCATCCAGTCCAACCATCCACCACCCAGCCTTCACTTAACAACAAACACTGGCAGCGCTGGATGAAAATGAAGTTAAAATGGCTGTTCACTTTGAAAAGACTTTAGGCTCCCCTGTGTTTTTTTCCTTGTTGTCCTTCTTCACATATAAGGGTTTCAGCGCCAGAGCTGTGACTGCAGAGAACCTACGTGAGTCTCCCATCTGCAGTTGGATAAGTTTTATCCAATATAGATGATCTATCCACTGTAGAGGTCTAGAAAACAGATTTTAAAGCATTTCTTTTTCCAGTATTCATGGGAATCAGTTTATAACTCTTTTTTTTTTTTTTGTATTCATTATACCAAAACCACATAATTATGTAGAAGCTAGAAAGGCATTCTTGTTCTGCAGTGCAAACACACTGAAATGAAATAGAAAAAAAAAAAGCAGTGATAAAAATCATTGATATAAACAGTAACATGGCACCCAGAGTCCTTCCCTAGTGATCTATTCCAACACTCTTCTAAGTGTACCTGTAGGTATGGCCATTACAAAGAAACCCAAATATAGATGTTCTGCACTATGTTTCTAAGTTCTGGAACAACTCTTGAAAGAATGAAAATTATAATAAGGAATTGGGGCTGCTTCAGGGTTTATATTCTTGGTAGAGCAGCTGAAATCTTGCTAGATTTGAATGAAGTAGGAAAAGACTATACTGCTTTCACATACACAGATGTTCGTCCAGCATGCCCCTCATAACAGCGGTCAGAATGAAAGAGAACCAGCAGAGTTGTCAGGTGTGCTTGCAGTCATGCACAACTGTGCAGCACCTGACTTCATAAGTGCACAGAAGTGTGCAGCTGTAAGCCTATGGAAAAAAAAAAAAAAAAAAAGGTGTCCCAAGACTTTGAACAAGATGATAGTGTGCAGAAATGAATGTCCTGCTGCTGGCCCCATTCCTGCACTCCTCTGATGTAACTCTTTTGCTTCAAACTGAGGGCAACACAGATATCAGTCATTTCTACAGCATGGTTTCTTCTGTTTTCCCAGGTAGAAAGCTAATGTTTCTAAAAAGGGGACTGTTACCAAATATGCATAATTGCATACCAAAAAAGATTCATGCCGTTCCTGTAAGCTTTTGCTTATGTACTCCATGGAAAATAACTTTGATGAAGTAATTTGCCCAGAGCACTGCCTGTCTGGAAGATTTCTATAATTTAACTGCAGTTCTGTAAATAATTTGGTGATAGACAGGCCATCAGCATAATTTGGGGCTAGACCCATGTAACATTAAGGAAATGGCCAGCAGGTCACAAAGTAAATCTGTACTCAACCCCTGTACATGCATTAAAAAACATTAAACTAAAACATTAAAAACTGCTTAACTATATTCTTTTTGGAATCTGCTCATTCTATCTAGAGGAAAACACTGAGTTTTGCTTTGGAAATGAACACAAAGTAATTTCATATTGCTTTTGACTGAGAAAAAGAGCACTCACATATGTTACACCTACAGACTTCAATAAAGATGTGCAGTATTTTTATACAACAATATCCCTAATTACTGCTACAGCACAATTACGAAAGGTTACATTTTTACTATTACTGAACTATCAGTAAGTTTCACCAAATTCTCTCACGGTTCTCTTTTTTTTTTTTTCCCTTGTAAAAGAGCAAATACTATTACCCTGATTTTTAGTCAAGCCTTAACTGAGACTGCAAGATAAGAGGTACAAAATTGTATGCATGGTACATTGCACCTTTAATCATCTACCTACCTGAAATACTCAAGTAAGTAAATGTTCCAACTGCAGGCTTAAAACAAATGAGATCTGTGGCACATGACTGTGTCCACATTACTTGAAAATTTGTGTTCACAGCCCCTGTAGCACTTCAGCCACAGGCAGACCACAGAGAGTCCAAGTTAGCAGTGAAGCCAAGAAAAGGCCTGAAATTAGCATTCTGCAGCTAAAAAAAAAAAAAAAAAAAAAGGAGAACCAACAACCTCAGCATGCTTTTCATGTCATCTGCGTTGGGATGACCATTTCTTCCCATAAGAAATATCCCCAGTCAGCATTTCCCTCCAGCATGATCAGATTGCAGAACAAGATATGTTCACCATGGCTTCTGGAAGCTTCCTATGCTTTTCCACGAGAATGAAAAGAAAATAGAAGGGAAAAAAATATACAAAAAAAGGCAATAAAGCTCTATTGGAAAAACGCCACAAGATGCAGACACATTTTTACTTTTTTTTTTCAATTGAAAAACAGAGAAGGAGGTGAAGTAGTTGGGTTAAAAGCCTGCAAAAAGTAGAATAAAAACCCCTCACCAGGTATTGTTGCAAGAACCCCTAGATAAGCATCTTAAATCAGGGTAAATTACACACCTCATGCTGGTGACTCGGTCATGGGAAATTATGAAGCTACGTGATGTCTCATTTGTTGTGCTGAAAACAAATGTAAATAAATTACTGAGAGAATCTCATTTACATTTAGAAATTCATCCCGATGCATGACATGACTGCTGATTTTCTTTTAAATGACACTTTGAGAAGTGCCACTATTAAAAACAGATCATAACCACCTCAGCCAGAGTCTGTGTGTGTGTGTGCGTGTGTGTGTAAGTGCATGAGTGTGTAAAAGTAGCTCTTCTCAGGAGATCTTTTGCATCATTGGAAAAATGGTTTCCTTTTACTGTCTGACAACCAAAATGGTGGTATCAGAAGACAGAAACATCAATCTGTGTTCTTCTGCATCTTTTTGCCCCCCTCAAGAGAGAGAAATAGAAACAGGTTATGGATCGGCTGCTGCCAGTTCAACAGAAATTGCAAATATTAAAATCACAGTGACAAAAAGTGTGGCAAGTCTGTCCATCATACAATTAAACTTCTCCTTACATACATGCACAAAAAGCATTTTGCTTGGCTTTTATCTCTGCTCTCCAAGCCTCACATTTTAAAGCTGTCACTAAAACAATTGAAAAGGATATCCAGGAAGCTGTAAGATGGACAGAAAGCTTAAACGTGGTTAGCTAAGCAGCATACATGCAGGCAAATATCCAAATGCTTAGGACCTGTCATTCTCCATCCCGTGTGGGAAGGCTGTGAAGAGACAGACTTGTTCGTATCATGATTGCTCTTATTATTACAACAGTGAAAACACTGCATACTAATGGATGCGTTTTCAGAAAGTAGGCTGTGTGATGGCTTTTTAGACTCTGTACTTGGCTGTCTGGGCTACAGGCTCTCATTCCTCCAATCCCTTTCTTTGCTTCCCAAATAGAACTCTAAAAAAAAGTTTCTAACATGAAGGAGAAATAAAACATATTTCCAAATGGGGACATTACAGTGTTCTACAACCCCACATACGGCAGCATATTTACATAAGCCTGCATAGGTCAGAGAGTTTATTTGTTAAGGGACAAATAAGCAGGCCATGAAATAATTATTTTTCATTGTGCCCTGCCAAACCTATCCAGCCAAAGGCTAAATTGAGCTGCTATTGTGATTATTTGAACTGTGGAGCCAAAAGTCTTCACTGCAAAGCATCCCAGCTGTCCTAAATTTTATTCTGATGGCTAGTTTTCACGCTAGCTTGAAACTTGCCAAAAATGCTCCACAAAATAGGCAGGCGGAAGGCTTGCTTTATTCAGACCTACATCAATTACGGATTTAGAGCTGTTCTGAGAACTTGATTATTAACAAATCACTTCCTGACACTGTTACCATAAGATTCTCATATGCAAATAGCAGGCTGCTCATATGTACACAGCTAGCAGAAGAAATTAATACAAAGACTCCCAGATTTATTTATGGATATTTCCTATTGTGCTTTACTGTAAATTTCACCTTTAAAAAAAAATTCCAAGACATGGGAGAAATCCAGCCACAGATCTGACATGTAGCAGCGTGGAAATGCAAAGGTCATAAGTGCTCCATGTGCCCTCCCTACAGAGGTGGACCTGCCAGTGTCTTCCAACATAAGAGAAAGCAATGCCATTACAGTAGTTCTCAAGCTTCAAATTTTGCCAGCACACCAAGGAATAGGAAGGATTACCCTGAAAACAGCTCAACTCAATAGCTTGGGAGGATATTTTATACTTTAAACAAGGTGGATAGAAGAGAAGGAAGAACAACAAATATTTTTAAACCTCATGCTTCAAAGATTAAATTAATCCCAAATAATGAAAGATTAGGACGAGACCATGTAGAGAGAAGATTATCTTATGTCTTCCCATTGTGAGGCTCTTACGACTTTCCTTGAGGCATCTAGGACTGCTCATGGCTAGAGACAGAGGGATCAGAGGAATGATTTGTTTCACACCTTCTACATTTCTGTTTAAATAAAGACACAAATAAGACACAAACTAAAGAAAGGAAGCTAATTTTTCTGAAGGAAGCAGGCATAAGTGACATGTCCATCAGTGGGAATCAGGCTGTACATACAGCAATTCTGATGAGGCAAGCGCATCACGCTGCAGCTGCCCTCCTTCTCCCCAGCACCTCCTTTTTATTTTTGATATTGTTTGTAATTTCACTGTGATAACCTCCAGGCAGCAACCACTCCATATTTACACATGAATTAGAACAACACCTAGCACAACAACATACCAGTCCTGATTGGACCTGGACCGCTCCTGGGAATGCTATGGGGAATGCTGCTATAAAAAGAGCTCATAAATGTATATAGTACAGCACAGTAACACACACACATACCTTTTATCACAGTTAACATTGCTGGAGTGTTAACTCTCTCTGTTCCCAATAAAACTGCAGTTGGTTTTATGTATTTCTAAGCTTCAAGATGGCTGCAGGATATGCATGTAAGATCCAAGACACCTTCACCAGCATAATTTCTGGGCTTTTACTATGCATGCCTGTATTTAATATGTAATAAAATGACAGAAATATTATGGAATCTCATTACAGATGCAGAGGCATAAGGACGAATTTTGGTTCAGATTTGCATGATCTTAATCATGAACTGGGGCCATTCACAATGAGGAATCAAAGGAACCCCACACTGGTGTCAGCCACATCTGTTTGCACTGGTTACAGACCCACTGTTCCTTAACATGCTTAGCCCAAATTCCTTTTTAATTTCCAACCTTCTCTGGGAGAAGCTTTTGACCTTTGTGCTAATATTTTAATATATTCTGTAATTTGAAAATTTGCATGTAATAAACCACTTATTTTTCGTTTCTTCAGATATTAACTACTCCAATAGATAATGTTAAATTACTTCAATATTCAGTCATTTTACTTTTAACTGAAAATACAATAAATAAATTTGAAAATCTTCTTCTACATATTTCCATTTTTTGTAACAATTCTGACATGTAAATAATTTTGTAGGATTTTTATTCTCTCCTAAAGGACCAGTGTGGCTTATACAGATCAAAAGGGAAAGGGAGAGAGTGCAGGTAAGTTAGCAAATCAAGCAAATACTGATTTGAGTATCAGTATAAATTCCAGGCATCTGAACTCCCTCTGAGATCAAGCTCTATGTTGGAATGATTCCAATATATAATATCTAGGAAAAAAAAAACCTGAGGAAATGGCCAAAATGTAAAATATATACACAATTTTTCTTAGAATAAGATGACCACATAACTAGACCTGTATTCTATGTTTGCAGGGCAACAAAAGTCCACCTTAAACATTTCTCATACAGTTTGCAGATATATTATTTCATCCCTCTCTAAAGAAAAGAAAATATATGAATAACTTTTCTTGACTATCAGTTGATGAACCTCTTATTTATTAGAACAAATATAGCACACAATCAAACTCTGTGGAAAATCCAGGTTATTTTTCTCTGAATCCTGACAGGTTTTCAGTTTTACAAGTCTTCACATGCTTTCCCATAAAACCTTGCACTCATCACAAGTTGTGTCTGTGAAACAAATACGTTGAGTTTTGCCTCTTGGAAATATGATTCTCCTTTTCGGATATTCGCAGTTTGAGCCCTTTAGCCTCCCTGTGTACTTCCTGCAGCTTGTGTCCTAATCCTCTTCTCTTCTGCCCAATACATCTATAGCTTCAACTGAAGCTAACTCCAAACAAAGCTACACTTCTGCTTCAGAGGAAAGATCACTCAGAAGTGATTTCCTTATTTCTACAAAGATAGTAAGATCAGTGATCTATGTAGAAGAGGCTATTGACAATGCTGCCTGCACTTGATCATAGTCAGGTATGTGAGAGTCCAATGAAATCTCATGAAGGACTAATACAAATGACAGAGCTTAAAGAATACAGTTAGCTCCTAATTAAACAGTCCATAAATCTGTTCAGAACTAGCAGAATTTATCACCAGAACAGGAATCTTAAGACCTCTCACAGAGACTCATTTCAGCAGAGCTGTAGCCCACTGAACAAAAAAACTCTTGCTTACACACAAGGTACTTCACCAACCTAAGTACTATTAAAAGATGACTATGCACTGAGCTTTCCTGAAATTGTATAACATTTGCATGGTATAACACATACTCTTACTTGTTCACTGCAGTCTGATTCAAAGTGCTATAAATATGTTTGCCCTTTCTGCTAAGCCTGCCTTAGGGATTAGCAACCCCCCAAAAGTTCAGTTGAATATTAACTGCATTAACTTTGCAGACTGTAACATACTGTTACACTCAAACAGCCTACGGTGCAGTATGGATGACTTGCTTAGTAAAAAATGTTTTCATGCAAATCCCGGTTGCTCGTAAAAAAAAAAAATCTCTGTCAAAGGGGATGACCTCTTCCATTTAACTCCATTAAAAAAAAAAAAAAAAAAATACAAGGGAGATCTTTATATTGATGGCCAGAGAAACAATCATCATTTTGCCTGTCCAAACCAATGGACTTCCCATAGCAACACAACTCCACTTTCTGTTAGGAGTTAAGTAAGTTCACCATAAAAACGTGGAACCATGAAATATGGTAGAAACGTGTCACCTACTGCAGTAGCATTAATTAAAAAGAAAAAAAACACCAACAGAAGAGTGATGGCTTGCTTACTTCTTTTCTTAAGTAGTGCTTCACACGCTGACTACCATAGAAAGTACATGTGCCAAAAGATTTTCCAGTGTGAAGTTTCACAGCAATGAAGAGAAACAAAAGAAACAGAAAATATTTAAAGCTCTGAAAAGGGAAAGTGGATAGGAGTGTAAAGGAAGCTGACTTGATAGCAAATGCCAAAAGTCAAGGAAGAACAGGTTCTTAAAACCTCACAGGTGGAGAGGTAACTGACAGCATCTGATAAAAAGAAGAAGAAAGTAAAGCAGGAAAATGAGAGTGGTTGGAACAAGTTTCTGAAAGTTATATAGAATAAAGTAGGAGCAGAAAATTATTTGAAGTATCCAATTACTTGTTCAAATAATTCTAAAGACTAAAAAAAATGCGATAAGACAAAAATGTAGAATACTATGTATTGCAATTAGAAAAAAATAGAAACAATATATTTTCTGAGTTTCATTAAAACAAAAAGATGAAACTTTCACTGTGCTGCTGGTAGAACAACTCTCAAAAAGACCCTGACACCCTAAGCCACAATGAAATCTTTCTCATTCAGTCTTAAAGAATCAGGTATGTTTCAATTTGTAAAAATGCACCCTCCCAAAGAGCTTTGGGTGTAACTGGAAACAAAAATGTAAAGAATTAGGAAACATATTTCTTCATAATGTTGTAGACTTACATGTTTCCACCATTCACCATCACGCTGTCTAGAAATGGAGACCGACAAGAGATGTTGATGATTATGAAAGAACTTAAACCACAGACAGTCCTCAGACCACAACGTTAAACTGGAATTAAAGCTTTAGAGGAAAAGAGAAATATTTCACTCCCTGCAACCCCCCCACCCTCCACAACATGCACACCGCACACCTGCTACCCACCGGCCAGATGGGAATGAAGTCTCCTGAATCAGATCTTGGATTTTCAAGCTCAGCTTGAGTTCAATTGGATTTTGAGACATCAAAATATATAATTATTTCACAGATAAAAACTACATTGTTGTCCAAGACCTCCTAGTTTCAACATTGCTTGCACAGTTATGTATACGTTAAAGTGGGATTATTTCTCCAAATTTACTAATACAAATAAAATGAAGCTTTACAACACTTAATTTGATTACATGCACATGTTTGATGCATGAAAAAAAAAAAAAAAAACACAAGAAGTTGATTTTATATCACCAGCATGCTAAACAGTACTGGAAATTTAACCTGTAGTTACCAGCATTGTTTTTAAAAGTCCATAAAGCCACTTTAAGCATCCCAAACTGACTTAAAAACCGTAGGAGTTTGCCCTTAATGCACAGGTATCATGAAATATTAAAACGGGTTAAGAAAACACTGGAAAGCATTATATTCCTAGAGAATTTGCTAGGCTTGCATAATGTACCGCTTAGCTTCAATAAAGTTTTTTTCAGTTAAGAGACCTCTAGCCTGCTCCTCAGAAGCAGCTCTCCCTCCCTCAGCACCAGCAGCACAGCTCTCCTGAGTTTCCATCACTTTCATTTCAATCGGCTTCTTGCCCACTGGTAAAGTCACATGTTTAATTGGGACCAGTCTCTGAACAAGGCTTTCTCTGCTCTCTCCATTGGCCCTGAAACCAATCAGTGGCTTCTAGGGGGCTTGTAAGTGATTGGCCAGCAGCAGGATATTCTCCACAAAGTCTATGGACACCTGGAAGCTGCTTCTGATAGTGCGCATCCAGGGTTGGTACCTGGCAAGCTTTGAGACACAGAAATGCGAATCCTGCTTTCTTGGCCAGCCTTGGACTGACCTTTAGTCATCACAAAGAACAAGAGTTTTGTTAGTGAACACAGAGTTCTGGTCTACACAATTTTGAATTGATTATTTTATTGATGTAAAGTGCCCAGGTGCCCTCATGGCAGTTACTAATATAGATTTTGAAAATAAAATTAATTAAGAACCAGTCTGGACCACCTTTACTGTCATCACATAGTACCCTTTTTCTACAAGTAACAATGCTATCAACCAGCAAGCACAAGTTTGTGGAGTATTTCATTACATCTCAAAGCACTTTGCAATGGAGGTCAAGAACATCGTCACCTACCTATGCGCAAACACAGCACCCCCCTCCCCCCAACTCTCCCCTCTTCTTTCCTACCTTCCAGAAGGGAAATTGGAGTTCAGAAAATTCAGGTGACACCAGTTTGTGCAGCCGTGTTGTGCCAGCAGCTGCACTGGGCTCTGTCTCACCCGACCACGCGAGAGCAAGGCACAGCACGGTTCTGAGCGGGAGCAGAGCACCCTGGCACACAGGCTAATCTAAATTACACTCATCCAGCCCTTGAAATGGTTCCTCATTAGCTGTGGGTTAATGGAGTCCCAATGAGTAGTGTTATTTTCATCCTCTGCCTACTGAACACAAAATTCATTTGCAAATATCCTGTAAAATACTGCAAAGCAAGCCAAAGAGATATGACAACATAAGAGGCATACTATTTATGGAATGCACTTACCGTCATTTAGAAAAGGAAGCTGACATGAGCAACAGCCTAAATTTAGCAGCACATTTAGTTTTTATTCACTAGTCACAATGACAACATTTTAGAAGGATACTGCACACCTTGTGCACCGAAAGGCTCCACTGAAATCAAGACAGACTTTGATCTGAAAGGAATTCAGGATCTGCTCCTTAATGAATCCAACACTGAGTTAAATTAAGGCAATCACCATCTTGACTTTCTATTCCAAGTAGATATAAAATTACATTGATTGCAGGAAATGGTGGCATTCAAACAATATTGCAATGGCCAAAGCCTGAAAGCTAAATTCATTGTCGAGCTAAACTAGGCTTTCAGAGGGTACCATTTGATTTGAGGGAAAAAAGCATCTACAAACCACATATTTTCAATTAATAGTTTAAAAGGCACAGAGTAAGAAAGGAAAAACAGTGGTCAATAAGCCAAGTGCCCCTCAAACAAGCAAAGTCTGTGCATACAGAGGTATATACTGTGTATGTACATAGATGGACGTGCCCATGTGTTTTTGCTGATTTGTTTTTTTAAGGGAAGCTTTACAATAAAGACCACATTAGAGATCCAGAGAGACACAATGTATTTTTATCAGTCTGAGAATGTTGGGTTTTTTTTGTTTTTGTTTTTTTTTTAATCCATGCTATCTTTAATGCAAAAGTAATTTCAGATCAACAGCATTCAAAGTTGAATCTAATTCTCTTGAAAATTCAGAAAAAGAATTAATTCTAAGCCTTACCTTTTGCACCTTAAAGACTTTTGGCCATGACTTACCTGTATAAATAGAAAGAACTAATTTACTACAGAAATGCCCATGGGCAAACATGTTCTGGCTAATGAAGTGTTCAGCTTTTGCATGATTAACCAGCTGGTGGGGGTGGTGTAAAAATCACAGGGCATAAAATAATAAGAAAAATTGATTAGCAGTTCTCTTTAAAAGAACTCTGCAACATTTCCTTCTTTTTGCTCAGCAGTTTGGAAAGTGGTTGTACAGAAAGACAGACTCAAATGACTTACCGAGGAGACAGGCAGAAGCTGCACTAAGCACTCGCTCCTTCAAGCCTTAAATTGTTCAAGAGAAAAGCAAGATACCAAACAGCACTGCGGCTGGATTACTTGCACAACAGGTCTTGTCTCTTGTCATACAGTGAGTTTTCTACTAAATTGCAAAAGACATTATTTAAAGTTAAAAACTCTGACTATGCTTTGAGTCAGTTCAGTTTCTTTCCAGGATCCTTGTTCTTAAGCATCCTAACTAGCTACAAGTACCCTTGTGAGCCAGTTTAAGAAGCATCTCCATGTGAGCTGAGATGTTTATAAGCTACTCAGAAATAATACACATTTATATGCTGCTACTTAAAGAAGATGGGTTTTGTACTCACCAGGACAAAAACCCCTTATCCTTTCTATCCTCTTAAAGGGGTTTGTTACAAGTTCACGTGCTCTACTCTCAAAATAAGTTCTAACTAGTATACAAATACTTCACAGACAAGTCACAAAAATAAATTTATCATTAACTATCCCTAACCCAAAGCAGGTTATCCTGAAGCAGTTTAACTTCATACACGTTTGCCTTACATCTCTTTACCCCGAACACACCTGGCATATAACACTCCCTTTAAGAATGAAAAACACATTTTATGTCACAGTATTACTACAGAAGTATCAAACAACTTAGCATCTTATTCACCAGTAATAAGAAGCTACAAAAGTTATGCTACTGATTATTTTCAGTAGGTCATAGCAACAATCATTTTAACCGTCTACTTCTATGGAAAATGCATATTTCACATCTATTTATGGACTGTTAAAAACTGCTTTACAACTATGTACTGTGGGAAAAGTGGATAAAGGATCCCCATCTCCTGGATCTGCAGTGCGCTCCAGTGTTGTGGATGGAGTGTGATATCATGAACTGAGGAACTACCCTGACTTCCTTTGGCACTACACAAACATCCACAATTTATCTCTAACTTCAAACAGATATTGCCTTCTGGAGCTTCTCCTTCTTAGAGCGTGTGGTGGTAAATATCTACCTTCATATCCACAGGTACCTGGTATGGGTCCAGGTCCTCACATCATGCTGCTACATTATACGTACCATGACTCAAGCTATTCATTTACACCACGTAGTTCTTTGTGCAGAGAATCAACTTTGCCTGAAATTAGAGTTTCTGTGAGAAAAACCAAAACTGAACTATAAGCCCTTTTTCTTTCTTTCCATGACTCCTCCATTTATCTCAATTACCACTTTCTATGGAAGAAACGCCCCAATTACACCAAGAGAGAGCTGATTCTGGTCTGGTTCCCTACAGGAGCCAGGAAGGTTATCCTGAGAACTGATCTTTCACACAGACACTATATGCTCCAATTCACCCAAAGGCTCACACCAATGACTCGGCCAGGCTTGCAGAGATCAGATAGCTGCACAAGCACTCTGCAGAGGTCTGCCTTTCTTATCACGTCAATTCAAGAATGCTTGTCAGTAACTTCACAGTCAGACGAGACTTCAGCATCAAAGAAGTTTTTGCATATTTTCAAGGCTTTGCTGGATAGTTGGATCTATCCACACTTGCATGGTTCTTGCTTTTGAGCCTCCCCTAACCTTTTGGAAACATTTCTACATATTAACACTTAGGGAAGTGGGCACAGAGCTGACACAAACAAACAAAAATAGAGGAAAACTGATAACACTGGCATGAAGTGACATTGCCCTCAGCACATCAATTTGGAAAGTGCTATCTCCAGATAGAATTCACAATAAAGCATAAGTCTCTATAGTTAGGGGAGCAGTGGTGTTAAATTCTAACTGATTTCCATTTCTATGATCATATTTGAATCATTAGCAATTTCTCAAGTGTCAGGAGTTCCTAACTCATTTGCTGGGACTCATATAGCACTGGGTCTTCTAACTCCTATTTCAGGCAATTTTCAAATATGCATACACCTCACATGACCACAGCGATTTACTGATCGCATTCCTCATTAAAAAATAATGCTGTTTGTACTTAAAAATCTTAGTTTAATTGTTTCTTTAGTTACTTGCATACAATTTGGAACAAACCCATGTTAAGTTGTGTGCTCTGCAGAGGTGTCAAGTATAAAATCTTGCTGCAGGCCTCGGGTTTAATTTCCAAGACCATGCCTACACAACAGTATTTTGGTGCCTAATTCCACTTATATCAGCTCTCAACAAAACACGTAGAGAATAAGCACCTTTGAAGGCATGGTATTTTGACATTAACACAGATTCCTCATCAGAATCCAGATCTGTGCTTTCGGGAAAACAAAGGAACAGAAACCAGGAAAACCATTTTGCTTTGTGGCCTCCTTTTGAGTTTCTCTAAAGGTTGACCATGGTCCCCAGTAGAGGACACAATCACCAAACAGGCTGGTCTAATTAACTGGAGTTTTTCCTACTAATTATTAACAACAAGAGCAGAAAGCAATCAATAGGACACCTTATGCCACTTCTGCTCAAAGTCTGCTTGGCCTACCACTGGCACAGCCATACCCTTGAATCACTTTTGCAGCATTCTTCCTGCCACATTCCCATGCTACATGAAGTTGTAGCCAGGATAAGCTTTCCTATTATTCTCAAAACTGATAATCAACATAGTTAACCTACATGATGCAGCTAAAGTTATGTGTAAACAGCATAACAAGGAGCCACTGCATTTTTTAATAAAATGTTTTGACAACCTGTTGGATTTAAGGCTAATTGCGTATATGGTCGTGGAATAACAGAGAATTCACCCCATTGCAAAGAAGATGACTACAGACTTGTAGAGCCTATTCAAGCTCAATGGGAAGCATGCGCTATTGCTTCATTGTATGTATAGCGTTTTATTTCTAATTTTATATTAAAAATGCAACCAAAAAATAAAAAAATAAAAAAAAACCAAAAAACTCAGTGATGAATTCTGAAGTTATATTGAGCTCTTTCAGAATAAGTTCTGAAGGACAGCTGGAAAGAAAGAAATATCCTTAAAGAGAGAAATGCAGAAAACCTGTGCACCACCTTCTCCAGTATGGAAACCAAACTACTAAACTTAGTTACTGGAATTTCTCCTTTGCATGACAGTTCCATACAAGTTTTGTTCCAAATGACCACTAGCTAACAATCCTCTTGACTTTGAAATAATCCGCAACTTATCATGAAGACCTACTTTCTGATCAGATGCATGCAACTCCCTCTTGAAACATCATATACTTAAAAAAAAAACCAAAAAAACACCAATGCACTTCTGTTCCAGTGTCCTGAAAGTAACTGTACAAACCCAAAGAACTCAGATGCCCTCTCAACCCCCACTGGAAGTGACAAATGAGTCCTTCTAAAATTGCAGACACACACTGTCAAGTGCAGGTGTTTGTAAACAAGTTTGGAAATGTTTCTAATTATAAACCATAAGAGTTAAAATTAGAAGTCCAATCCGCTAGCTTTAAAAAAAGAACTTCCAAAAAGGGTTCATCCAACTGAGAGCAACGAATGATGTTCAGTTTAGTTGCAAGAGCACAATTTCTGTGCAGAGAGGCACACTGCTCTTCATCAAACTTTCTGCTGTTACTGTACACTTCTTTAAAAAAAATTCTAAGAATTCAAATTTTAATTGCTGCAATATTATGATAGGGAATATTTGATAGCACGATATGAAAATGCCCTATTCACAGGTCTCCTGCACTTCATATAATTAAAAAAAACACCCTGTTCTCAAGAATTTGGAATATGTCTTGACTGCCAACATCAAAGTTCAGCTTTTCTGGGGAACTTCCCATGCTGACTTTCAGATAACTCCAAGCAGGCAACTCTGCTTGAAGGAGCCACAGTTGTCTGGATGAAGTTCTCCCTGATAACCTCACTTACTGCGAAGTAACTTACACCTTGGCATAGCCTGCCAAGGGATGAAAACAGGGAGAGCAAAAGGCATTGGAGGTCTAGAGGTCTGCCTGATGCAGACCTCAGGACGCTGGCATTGAACTGGTGGTGTCTCAGCCTTACTTCCTCCTTTCTGGTGCAAAGGTCAGAAATGCAGCTCTAGGCAGCCACATACTTTGACCAACACCTCAGGGAGAGGTCAGAAAAAGGCCAACTGTGCACTCGTTTTATACCCCAGATTAAGCTTGTAACACACTATGGTGAGGTCGACCAGGTGAATAGATGGACTTTACCTCTGCAGCAGCTTTGGGAGAAAATAAAAAAAAGTTAATATTGCAATCTCTTCATGCTCCTATGTTTCTTAAAGGAAAAATAACAGTACATTGGAGGGTGTCAGTACAGCTTTGCTTGATCATAGGAGTAAAAATAAAATAATTTCAGAGAAGCTTAACTACAACCATGCTTCAAGCTTGAACAGAATCCAGCAGTGAGGACCTGTCCCAGCAGCAAGGCAGGATTGCCCAACTGACCTGTCTCTGATCTCCCTCTCAAAGAGCTCAAGAAAATCCTTCTCCAAAGCCAGTACAGAGAGTGAGTTGTCATCATCCCATCCCATTTCGCTGAAAGAGCTATTCCATAGAATACCAGTCCAACTCCTCCTTTTTCCTCCTTTCAATTTCTTTTCAAGATTCCCTTTGTAAAAAATAGTTCTGGTTCCCACTTTTTTTCCGGATAGCGTTTTGCATCTCAACTTCAAACTGAAGGCTTGTTTACCTTCAACACAACCTTACTGGTTGGTGCCAGTTAGCAAGTGCAATGCTACATCAGGATGAAAATACAAGCATGGGGAGCTTTGCAATCTCCTCTTCCCTTGCTTTAAGCCATGGATATAACCCAGAATTAATTATCATTTGTAACACCTCCCCCTCCCCACGTCCACTTGTTTTTTTGTTTGTTATTGGCATAAGGAACGAAAAAGCCAAGTTCTTCATTTTGGTGAAGAGACCAGAGCAGGTGCCACAGGGTGAGGGCACATCACCCCTGCTCCTGAGAGCAGCTGGTGGTCTCTCCCCTTTTTCTTGCCTTGGGTGACTTGTCTTCCCCTTCCCTGGCTGGTGCAGTGAGAGCTCCCCCTCCTGTCCCAGCCTAAGCCGTGGTAGGCCTTGCTCTGCTGGATGACCCTCAGTCAGGAAATCAGGGTCACAGGCACATCAGTGATTTTGGTGTCCTGCCCAAAATTGGCACCAGAATTAATTCCCTGAGGGTGAAATACGAAAATCTTTCATATTAAACACAGTTATATGTGGACACACATTTGTATGCATACTAACACATATATACTATATTTTTTTTATATGCATATGTGTATGCACACATGCGTACACCATAGCAAATCTTCACTACTAGCAATGGCATTGCTATTTTAATTCAAATTATGTATAAAAATCATTATTTCCCACAAGCCCAACTAACTCACAAAACATAGTGTATTCAGCAGGATGAATGGTTTTTTTTTTTTTCCCTAAATGAATAGGTATTGGAACTGTGTTTGCAAATTTTAAAAACCTAGGTTTCTCACATGGTATATGCATATTGTAATTAATAATACGTATCTATTTAGAGTCAGCATCCAAGTCTAGATCAGATACAGCAATTAGAACATTACAGGTTTTTTGTTGTTGTTTTTTTTTTTCCTAAGACATTAGATAAAAGAAAATACACTTAGGAAATGCTTAACTGGACTTAAATTAAGCATTTGAGTGCTAAAATAGTCTCAGATAGAGATTTATTCCTAATATTTTCTGTGTGCCTAAAATGACAGCATGAAGAGCAGCACAAATGCATGCATCTTCTACCAAAAATAGCTGAAAAATACTATAGAAGAGTGCCTGCTGGGTGGGTTATAAAAGTAAAGTATAATCCATTAACTGCTAATTAGAAGCATCAGAAGCAGGCTTTGCTGCAATAAGAGCTGGCCCCTAAGTAGATGTTTCTGTAACCATTTAAAGGCACAGGGTTTCTCCAGTTGCTGAGAGTGGAGCTTGGATGGTTTCAGCATAAAGGCCATGTGAAAAGAGACTGTGGCACTTCGCCATGTTACCCAGCTGTTTTCTAAATATGATGACAGGTGCCATTTTTTCCATTTGATCGTGGAACGTAATACATCTTCAAACAAATTTTCCCCAACTAGCCTGGTGCAGTTACATTTCAGAGATTCAAATATAAGAATGTTTTTTCTCTGACAGACATGTATTGCAGAGTCTTTGGCAGATATTTCATTATCTGCTTTTTCCTCAAATCTGATTTTTATTGTATGTATTATTTTACTTTTTATTACTAGTAGGAGGGAAAGAATAAGCACTTGGACAAAGGATTTCATTTTGAAAGAGTTTCTTTGGAAAGAAAAAGAGAAAAAAAGAAAAAAGAAATGCTACGATTCATAATTAGACTCCATAAGTTTGCTTTGCAATAATGAAGAATTCTATTCTTCTTTGTCCTCTGCTTCCTAACAGATGAGATGTATCCCCACAATTTCTCCCATTCTTTATCTGACTGACCAAATGGTCAAACTGAACTCCTGCACACCTACTTAAGACTAAAAAGACCTTCTGATCCAATTGTTTATCAGAAGGCTTTAAGGAATTCAGGACAAAAAAAGGTGAAGCCTCAAGAAATGCCAATACTAAGCTCCCTGCAGTAGTAGCCAGGACAGGAAGTGGCAACTTTGGACATTAGCAACAAAGAGACAATGTCCGACAGTGTGTGACAGGCTCCAGACCCACACCACACTGGATATGGAGCCCATGCTGCCCCCACTCAAGTAGCCTTGAGTGGCCTTGAACAAGGGACGATGACAGGTTACAAATCTGGCTGTATAACTCGAAGAATCAGGAAAAAAATAAACAAGCAGATAACTAACTTCCCCTCTTAGGAAAAGGGACACAGCTAACATAACGGGAAACATTTCAGGTCATAGGTCTGAGCTTTATATCTACTTTATCAGCCAACTAAAAAACAAAGGAAGATAGATTGTGTCGGGCAGGAAATAAGAGTATTTTTTTCCTCTTTCTGCCTATCTCTGTCTACAAACATAAGAATTCTTTGTTTGCTTTGAAATAGTAAAACAGAGATTCATTAAGAAAAACTACAATAGCAGAAAATTATTTTCTGAAATTAAACATAAGAAACAATAACAGTACAATTATAATAGAAATAATAAAATAATTAATTTAAAACAATGTCTTAGGTATCTGTTATCACTGGCAACTACTTTTACAAGGTAGGTGATCACTTCTGCTTTCATTGTGGATATAAGAAAACCATAAAATACCCCAAAGCCATGGAGGGATCAGTGTCAAAGACATGATTAGTAGTTCAGAAGTTATCTGATTCGGGTCACATGGCATTCCAAAAACATACCTAAATATAGCATGCAAGAGATCTGCACAAAGAGCAATCCCATCATGGGAGCAAAGCAAAATCTCCTTTCCACAAAATTAATTAGGGTTATTTTGAGGCAACCCGATGAAAGCCAGGAGGAAAGATCAGTCCTTTCCCTGCCCAGTTCTGCAGGAGCAGATGCCACTGCTGGAGAGAAGCACAAGGACGTAGGGAAACTCTTACTGTGGGAAACCATACTTGGTGCTAGTGTGGAAAGGAGATGGAGGACAGGATCAAGAACATAACGTGGTGGAGGGAAGGATGACCCTTCTTGAAAAGAGACTGCAGGTAATCTAGGAGCAAATACCCAGCCACTACTTAAACTTCTTTTACAGCTGTTAGTAGTGTGATTCTAATGGAGTAAACAATCACCTTTTTGGAAAAAGAAGGTCAATCCAAATCTTAACTTCAGCACGGACAACCAGAACTCTGGGAAAAGCTAATTCTTCTAAAAGCAAAATCAAAATAAAAAGCCATTCAGAAGACATTGTTTCTAATACCCTGCCCTTTGATCTTCTATAAGGCTTTACCCTTTCCAGGGAGGAGGAAATTTCTCAAGAAATGCAGTATATAGAGCTAATTCTAACATAAATATAGGGAAGGCTGTATCAGAAGTATCTATATGAAAAAGTGTGTAAAACACCCTCAAAGTGCAGCAGGAACAGAAGAAAGGACAGAACGTTCCCAGACTCTCAGGCTTCTTTTGGTCCTCTGTGAAATGCAAAGGCTGTTTCCCACATATCCTGAATACTGAGTTTCCATTCGAGCTTTGCTTCTGACCGTCACTGCCTGACACACTCATTTCAACCAGCATCTGAAGTTCAACATTTCCCTGTAAACAGTAAAACCTTTTTTTAAAAAATAGCTTTTTTTTTGTTTTTTGTCTTTGTTTTTTTTTGAAGTCCATTCAGGAATGGCAGGATGAAACGCTTACATTCACTACAATGACTGTTCTACCTTTCTATCATGCCTGGTTCCTTTGTACTCAAGGAAACCTAGATGCTCTTCACTGAAGTATTACAACTGCACCAATATTGACACTATCTCAAAGGAAAAGCTGAAGACCAGGGTACGGCATGGACAGAGAATGGGTGACAGCAGGACAGAACCAAAAAGAGGTGTTTTTGTAAAGCACAAACTCATGCACACATAGCATAGCAGGTGCTCCAGAAGGCAGGTGCTAACAGTCTGAGTGCGTGTGGTACACGAACTGCAAATTTCGGCTTGAATGCTTCAGGCCATTAGCAGGTGCTTCAGGCACTCATCCAAATCAAAGTAAGAAAGTGGAAAGAGCCAAATGCTGGTTAAAGAGGTTTGCAAACGCGAAAATCCCAGCGAGGGCAGATGAAATGTTTCCCGGGTTGTGGGAGCAAGCAAGTAGGAAAAAGAAACAAACAAAAAGCATATGTAATTTTCGTAAAAAAAGGCTGTGTTGGGGATTTGAGTATCTTGTACTCAAGCCCCAAGATGCAAATGTTGGCTAAGATGCTGAGATCAGCAGTTACATGTCCTCAGGTGGTTAGAGACAAGGCAGAAAAGAGCTCGCATTTGGGGAAAATAGAGGGCCCATTTGATAACGCTTCACTTGAGCCTATGAGGGTTTCCCCTGTGGGTATTGTCCCAAAGAAAGCTCCAGGCAAGTTTAGACTGGTTCATTACTTGTCACATCCAGAAGGTGAGTCAGTTACTGATTACCCTGGCTCCCTTTTGAGTTCTGTTTCACATGCTTTCCATCAGAGAACTGCACTCTCATCAAGGCAAATGCCACACACGACAAACAGAAACGCAGAGGAAAGCTGCTTTTTAGTTGCTCACGGCAAATCTATACTTACTGCATTAGGCAGGATTTCATTATCAGTTTGCAAACCGTGGTTTTGGTAGCTAAAATATGGAATTTATAACCCATGTTATTGAGTGGCACTTTTTGATACAAAAGACTTAGAAAATATAGATACCTGGCACTTACTTTTTCTTTTCTTTTTTTCAATTAGCTTCCAAGGGGCCCAAGACATCAACTTTCCTAAATAAACAGATATCAGGGTCTGGAAGCTGGTGTGGTTTCCTTACAAAAGCTGAGTACTTACTTCCTTAGGGGTTAATTCCCTGCAGTCTCCTCAGCCTGCAACAGCGCCACTTGCTTTTAGTCCTGTTACACAAACACTACAGATAGGATCATCTCCTCTAACCTATTCTGGCCAATGTTAATATATTTAAATCAGATGGTCAGTTGAACTTCATTGGTAAAGTTCTTCTCGCTGAGGGTTGCATCCTTTGCCAGAGGCTAGCAGGCTTGACAGAAGGGGAGAAACAAATTCCTTTCACCAGAGTAACGTGAGTCAATATGTGGAAAGATACTTCCATCTGCTCTGTGTTTCTGGTGACATGACATTACCGTATAATTTGGTATACATTTCTAATAGAATACATAAAACAAGATAGCTCAGTGAGTACCGCTTACGTCCCACATCTATGGGAAGTTCTCTCAAACCATTTTCAACATACAGAGCTATATGAGCAGCTAAGACTTGCAATGGAAATGCTGGAGGGAAAAACATGTTGCTGTTTATTTTGAAGAGTTATGGCACAGACAGACTCATCTATGGTACACATCTAAAAGGAAGCACATGATATTCTCAGAACCCTCTCCAAAAAGACACATTTGGTCAACCACAGATATCACCAGAGAAAGGAACCTGCTGTGTCCAGTAACTTACAGACACACGCAACTCACTAGCTGTAACCAATCCCTAGAGTTGCCTGGGTTGTGTCTGCGGTAATTTTGTGTCCCTGTGTGTTACCAGAGCCCTGGGAGTTTCACGGTCTGTGGGCAGCAAATCGTCTGAGCCAAAAGGGAAGGTTCCACCTGACTAAGCCAGTAGGAGCTATATTAAGCTTTGTCTCAGCTGGAGGTCATTCTGCATATTTTGAAGGCTGCTTTCTTGGTTCTTGGTCAAGCAATCAGTGTCCAGAAATTAAGAGTTTGGTTTTTATAACGACCATTAATACTTGCAGCTCTTCTGAAGTCTAGTCTAGCCTCTACATATCTTAAGGTTTTAATTTCTAGAGTGTTTGATCATAGCCATTACTTTCAGGCCCAAACAGGATCTTCAGTTTATTCAGCAGTTGCTTTGTGTCTCATTCTTGTTGATATCTCAGTAGCCAAGAATTCATTTTTCACAATTCCAAAACATTTTTTGATACTTCCTGACCAAATGGGTTTGCAATGGAAATTGGTTTCTGCCACCATCTGTTGTTAAATACTTTGGAAGTGTGAGAATTTTCCTTCAGGAAGGAAGGAGCTGGAGGAGGACTCATGGCCAATCCCAATGGAACAGATATTCTTCTCCTTACTGTCTTTTTATGTGAAAGATTTGGCCTATTTCTCAGCAGCTGTGAAATTGTCATCAGCAGGATTCTTTACAAAGCTTGGTGGCATATGGAATATATTGCTCACTTCTTAGTACTGTAAAAACAACCTTGCTGCATAACTGAGCTAGGCAAAGAAAGCAGGTGCTTGATAAAAAATAACCATCATGCATCAAGCATTTATAGACATTGTGGAAACTCTAGACAAAGATATTTTGGAGACAATTCTGTTTATAAAGTAACTAAATAGCATTTTGGGAAGCTCCTAGGATTCAGAGGTAGAACCATTCCTTAAAACGAGCAGGTGAATTCACTCTGTTGAAGGATAACATCATATCCTTCCATTCTCTAAGGGGGCACATTCATGTTCC
This sequence comes from Phasianus colchicus, assembly GCF_987193195.1. Lineage (NCBI taxonomy): Eukaryota > Metazoa > Chordata > Aves > Galliformes > Phasianidae > Phasianus > Phasianus colchicus. Next base: position 19,857,766 of record NC_143437.1, on the reverse strand, counting down.
ACACTTAAGTCACATCCATTCCATGACACTTAAGCAGTGCAAGCATCCAGTCTCAATTTTTGGTGCTACAGGAAACTAGCTATCTAGGATCAGGTTTAGTCTTACTCTTACATCTGTGGACGAGTCAACAAGTGAATCAAACAAAGTAATAATGATATTAGAAAAAAATGGCATTTGGTCAAACACAAAGTCTTGTAATTCTACCCCATTTCTAATTTGGTTCAAGTTCTCCCAACAGAAGACAGACAAAAAGCAACAAAAGATAAAAAAGCATGCTAAATTTTCTTAAATCTCAAACATGGAGCAATCAACAGCATTTTCATACACAGCTACAAAACACTACCTCTACAGAAGCTGTCAGAAAAGAGATTATGATGATGCGTAGTCAGCGTCCTCACTATTGTACATTCTGAATAGATTCCAAAGTCTGCTCAGCTGAACACAAGCACACACAGACACCTGCATACTCAGGGTCATCTGTGTTCTGCTGGACCACTGAAGGTCCATTTAAGTTTGGGATAGCAGCAAATAGCAGACACTCAATGATGAGTATGGGGCAGACATATAGTGACAATTCCCCACGCCACTCTTCCCAGCTTCCATCTATTTGTGGTTCAGAGACTTCCTCCAGCACAAAACACACAATTTTTCCAGATTAGCTATCTGCTTTTAGAACTTCTCACTTGCCGTTACAGACTTTTTTTTAGAGAACAGGGTCCCCAGCTACACCGTGCACTAAACAAGCCACTTTGTACCAGTACAGAGAAACCCAGCCTTCCTCCTTGAGCCAAGACGAGAGGGTAAAACAAGCACCTGAACAGCGTGTGCTGCTTGAACTGCCCAATGTGTCTTCTACAGGCAGCCAACACAGAAGAGGGGTCTGATGCAGTCATTACATTACACTACCAGAGATCCTTCTAACATGGTGACAGCTTGAAAGTCCTGCCCTAAGAGTTATAGTTTCAAGCAGCACATAGACTAATAAAGCAATAGGTTCTGGTCTGCCATGGATGGAGCTTTGAAGCTGCTATTCTAATCATCTCCTATCACTGCCTGGAGAGGACAAAAGCAGTCTTTCAGCAGAAGAGACCAGAAGCATCTAGTGGGAAACTGAAGAAGTACCAGTTCCATGAACAGCCATGAGACAGCACATACCCATTCTCTCCCCACGCTTTTACACTGAGAGGGTCAGTATTATTCTAGAGGTGCCCATAACCTCATTTGTTCATGGCTCAATATCCTTGCTATTTAAGCAACTCCTCATGGCACAAATAGCTGCTGATGCCTTACCACTCAAGAACATGTGATTAAGCCAGGAAAACCAAGGCCAAAGGAAAGAGCCAGTGAGTAAGAACAAAAGGCTCTCCTAGATGCTTTGCACTCTATTCATGTAACACATAAACCAAAAAAAATAATGCAGACTAAAGCCCACTGTCTAACTAAGCAGGCTTAAGTAACACTTAGCTCTTTTGTAATGCTTTTCATCCAGAAGTCTCAAAATATTTTACAGAGGCGTGCAGACAGGATAAGAGCCAGAACGCAGCCCACTGCTCCTGACTCTCAAGCACTTGCTCTTTCCATTTGACTACATCTCTACCTTCAGGTACACGCAGACTTTTCCTATAGTTGCCACAGAAAGATGCAGACATGCATCAAAAGAATAGTTTTTCCTTAATTTTCTCTGCACTTACTGCTTATAAAGCCTTGTTTTAATAACTTTCTTCAAAAATAATAGCTCACAATGCACATATGTTTCTCTACTTATCCCTACAAGTAAAACTTCTCATAAGATGCGATCCTTTCTGCTACAGTACGAAAACAGACAATAATCAAACTGGAAATGCATTTTCTCAAAGCTTTTATTCTCTCCTGCTTATAAAGGAAATAAATGGCAAATAGATTTGCCAATCATCAACACAAAATGAAAATGACTATGTTATCTTATACAGAGTGAACACAAAACTATGAAGAGCATGTTAGAAACAGGCAAAAGTCAGCATACTCTTTCCCCAAAAAGAGACAAGCTTGCAGAAATCATCACAGAAGCAGAGTTTCCTTACGAAATTCAAATGACTCAAATGGAACAACAAAATATATATATACATGAAAAGCTCGAAGTTCTACTTTCACTATGAGCTGTCAAAAGTCAGTACCAAGTGCAGCCCAAGCCAATAAAACATAACGTTCATCTACATTCCCAAATCAGAAAACTTAGTCAAATAAGTTTCAACCCACACTCCAAAAGAGAAAATGTGCAATAACTCCTCAAAGAGAGCAGATAAATTCCAGATTTGTACATATAAAGTATCAGACTCAGAACTATATTTCTGATTTTTAAAGCATTGTTAAGCAAAAGATATTCAGCATGCATCAGTGCCCATGGGCTTCCAAAGAAAACTAACAGAAATAAACTGCATATGAAAGAAAACGCATGCCAAAGCTCTCTGTTTAAATTTTAAGGTTTGCAATAGTAATAGTATTGTTCAGAGAAAAAAGGAAAAATCTACCAAAATGTATTGTGTGTTCTTACCAGCTAGAGCTGCTGGCTAATGAGTTCATTTGTGTAAATTCAGTTCAAAGACGACACAAATAGCATCTATTTTAGCTAGTGATTTTCACCACAGGCCATCTAAAGCAAGAGTTAAGAATGACCCTAAAACAGACCCCTTCTGTGTTCACATGAGTTTGTTTATTTTTGTTTTGCTCTACTTTAATGTATTGTATACATCCTGTTTTCAGCTCGTCTGTTTTGCCTCCTCCTGTCCTCCGCACTCCCAATCTGTCAGCAAGACTCGAGGGAGAGGTATTAAAAATGACCATGTTTTAGAATTGTACCTCACTGCATAACGGTCTTTCCAGAAGCAAAAGGACTAAAAAACTGAGAAGTTCCCCACCGTCTTTGCCTATTCAAGTCCACAGTTTGCTGACAGGAGGCCACATTTTAGTGTCAAAGAACAGGGCACCATCTTGTGTTTCCACATGATGGGTAGCGCTGGTAATCCTGGAATAGATCAGGCTGTTTGTGGAAAAAGTCAGCAATGCTGGGATGCTCAAAAACACCCTGTAGTATTTCACAGGGAATGCAAGCTGTGTGCTGAGACATGGCGCTGACACCGTAATATGGGTGATTCAGCACGAGTGATAAAATTTTATTTTTGGTCTGCTCAGGCAGTATTTGATTAAAATAGGATGAAGTCCTCACCAGACTTACTTCATCATTTTGCACCTATCCCATTGGGCCGCACCATTCTCAATCTCATGATATTTTCTACCGCTAAGAAGAAAGGTTTCTATTCATCAAATGGGCAAAGAGGGAGGGAAAGTCCTTGAAAACAGTAATTCAAGGAAGGAGAAGGAAGGCTTCCGTCAACTGGCAACCAAGCAGAAGCCTTCTGCTATTTCCCTACAGTGAAGTAATAGTATCTGGGCTATAGATATGTTTGTCAAACATATCTATAGCAGGGATAATTAAGTTAGAGCAGCAAACTAGCTGCATGCTTTGAAGTGTTCATGCAGTTGCTATACTAACCTTTCTTTCACCTGGTAGGTTAAGCTCACCAATCTCCTCACACGTACTTGCAGATTCGTGACCTATACTCTGACCTCATTATCACATCACTTATGATAGCTGAACAACTTGGAATGATATTCAAGGGTTTTATTATAAATAAAGGAGAGACTACCAGAAGCCCAAATACAGATTTCTGTTAAAGAGGAATAACTGCCTGAAATTTCTTACAGCTCCTTTCTATTAAGGAGTACAAATATTTTATAAACAGTTCTGTAAAGCACTGCTATTTTTCCTCTGTTGAGGTGTCCCTTTCAATTAGTGCCCATAGCCTTGATTCTCAGTATCCTATCACTGAGATAATAGAAAAAAAAAAAAAGAAAAAAAAGAAAAAAAGAAAAAAAAACACACAATCATTTTTACCCTGCTTGGCATGAAGCCCCACAAACATTTCAGTTTCTGTGTTGGTATCACTCAAAATAACAGTGTCAAAATATAAAATAAAGAGTTTTAAAACTCCTGTCTTTGGCAGTATTTTTTTTATTGTTGTATTACTAGCATCAATACCCTTCCCGTAAAGATCAAACCTAATGTTACGGTGAGGATTCTGCTGAAGTCTGTACTGGGGTTTCAATCACCAGCAAGAAGAGCACCAAAGGAGTATACAGAATATACAAAGATATCAAAGCAGATTCGCATTGATCTCAGTGAAGACAAGATTTTATCCTGCATGCTTTTCTGTACAGCTGGAGAATTATTTCATAGGTAAAGATCCTCACTTAACTACATCCTCCTACAAATCAGAGCTCTCAGCTTCCTGTTCTTCATGCAACTTGACAGGAGCCTATTGCCAGCCTTACCTTCTTCACAGTATGTACCTATGGAAAAAAATACTATTACCTTTAATTACATTTGTGTATTTCTAACTAGAGTAGGACTTTGTGCCCACAAGAGAGTCTCAAGACATTGATTTGCACTGCAATGGAGCAGAGCCCAATGGAGCAGATCCTGGGCTTGCTGCACTGAGAGACATGTGCTCCCGAATTTCAATTCACACAGAAATAACTGGTACTTACTTCTGAGCAAGAGCTAAAATGTTGATAAAAACTGCATTCTGTGTACTCTATGATGCAACTCCTGATTATTTTGTCAGAGAGAACTGCATTTGGAGCATCTGTGAATCTGAGAAATCCTACTTCAGCCACGACCACACGTCAAAGACATCACTCTTATCATCCTTGTAGTACCCATTCTGTGGGAAGATACAGGTCCTCGTTTTCCAGCAACTTCAGCTAGATATGCATCAACTTATTCACTCAGAAAAAAAAAAAAAAGAAAAAGAAAAAAAAAAAGAAAAAGAAAAAGAAAAAAAAAAAAGAAAATCTATCCCCTTGATGTATTTAGTTGTCACCACATTGTACCTCTGCCTTTATTTTCAAACAAATTCTTAGTTATGGATATTGTCCCTAGTACTTTTCAAAGTGTTCTCTGGATGGCTGAAGTCTAATCTACTTTGTATGTCTTATATTATGGCAAAAAAAATTCACCTGTACCCCAAATTCTTTACCTGTACCCATAAAGTAAAAAACCACAGAAAAATCTCTGAAAAGAAACAAGCAACAGACTTACCTCCTACACTTTGGCTGCCTCCACAGAGACAAAGCAAATAAGCATTACAAGGCTGAGAACCTTGTTTTGAAAATAAAGCTTCTTGCTTGCCTTGAAAAATAAGACTTCTTGCTTTTACAATGCATCTAAGCTCACCTCAGACACAGCATTCACCAACATGAAACACACCAGCTGACAGGTCATCAGGGATCCTAGAAGCTGCTTTTAGGATTAAGGAGTTATGGTGGGCAAGGGAGACCAAACTTCCTCTCACACACAAACCAAAGATTCAATTCCCTGCCAGATTACCTCCAATGATTAAAATACCCTGTAGTTTATTCTTAAAAGCCAGTTACTATGGGATCCATGAGAATTGATCCATTATCTTTCACCTCTGCATGTACTGTGCATACGTATATCATATGTAATATGGCTTACCAAATGAACACAAGCAATATTTTCCACTAATTGCAAGAGCCACTAAACTGAACCTTAACTAAAATTAAGTTGACTATTAAAAGCTCAATGAGTAACCCAGCAAACGGAAGTGCTGCATATAGGATTCAGCAAGCATGCAAGTGATCTGGTAGCCACAAAAACATAGTATTTGCTGAACTTCCTATACCTAAAATTGGTCACATACAATAGCCACACATTCATTACCTACTATGATTTAACACTCACAATGCTATCTCCTTCCTGCAATCAGACAGAAGTATGTTTCTTTCTGTCACCTTACTGTGCTATATCTGATTTGTCACTCTGTGTAGCAAGCTGGTATCCTCGGAGAAGTCCAGGAACAGATCTTCTGCAGTACAAGAGGTAAGACAGCAAAACAAGAACACTCACAGGACTGCCCCTGACAAACTTGATCAATCTGTCCTTGAAATGCCAGTGTGATTGTATGACAAATAATTCAAAAGTACAAGTGAAATTATGAAAGATGTGCCCAGGAGCTAATGTTTGTAAGCATTAAAATACTCAGATAAATATGTCACGATTCAAGCACGCTATGCTGAAAATACAATGTTAGTGGATTGAAAGGTGTGCAATACTTTATAACACATATACCCTCCATTAAAATAACAGATCTCTCTGTATCAATTTTAAAAACACATAGATAACATTCTTAGCAATTAAGATGTCATTATATTAGATAGTCCTAAAAATGTTATCTACTCAAACATAAGCACAACTTGTTTTTGTACAATACACATAACAATCACTATTAAATGTTAATTTTGTTCACTACATATCGGTTTCTTCTGATCACAGTTTCCTAACTTTCAGAGTACATCTGACTGTTTGTATAATTTCTAGGCTATACCTTTATAAAAATGTTTTTGGCTCCATACTGTTGTTTATAGGATTGCATACATACATAAATTAAAAGCAGTAATAAACAGCATTAAGATTGCACACAGTCCAACCATCATGACAAATTAGAAAACTAGGAACTTTCCTGAGAAAAATTCTGGGTTTTCAGTGGAAAAAAAAAGACTTACCCATTAATGTGCAGAAAAGTGTGCACAACTTCTGACTAAAAAAAAGAAAGGATGATTCAGTAGAAATTCTGACAAATTTTCTACGTATAGCATGCTCAAAAAAGAAAAAAAAAAAAACACCAACAGCCTAATGTTTTAAAAAGCAAAGTTCAAAATGAGCCTATAAGAGTTAAGGGAAAGAGTTAAGGTTATTGATTAAAGACTATTTGCTGATAAGGTTTCATCTATTTGAAATGGGATAGCATTTGGGACTACTCGAACAAAAGTCTACAGAAAACTGATACATCAAGGAACTGAGCATGATTTAAACAAACAGCAGACATGGCTAAGAACACAAAAAATGTCACGAGTACAGCTGAGAAATAAGTGATGGCACAGGACCACTTACTCAGCTGCTAACACAACATTATTTGCTTTTACCTGCACAAAGTAAGGCAGCCATCACTCCACTCACAGCTCAAGGAATTCAAAAGGTGATTGTTATTTCTGGGTATCCACATGGAACACCCCAACAAGTTCTGTTTCCTGAAAGCCAGACATTTGCCACACGTCACAGAGACAGGTGGGATTCTATGTGATTCCTTGCAGAAAAAAGTTTATAAAGTTCTTTCCTATAAAACTGCTATTACAAAACAGCAAGCCTGGAATCATCAAGGTGTGATAATATCACAAGCCAATACCCAAATTTTAGATGTTTTTATAATGTAATGGAACCCTCAGTCCTGATAACTACTCCTGTGCTTTATGCTGATAATTCATGAAAGATCATTGTCAGCAGCAAACAGTTCAAGACTGCCAGGAGGCAACAGCGAAGGTTGTGCTGCATCTTAAATCTCACTTCTTCTCTATGACCTTTGGCCCTACACAGTAATGAACAAATTTCTAAGTTTTGAAATCTTTTTCAAGGTTCCCAGATTGCTCCTGACAGAAATTTCATGAAAAGTCCTTTCATTTACGGACGCAACTGAAGAAGGTGAGATACATCACACACAGAGAGTCATAGTCCTGCAAGACAAGCTTGTTTTTTCTGAAGTCTGCTAGGACATGGAGGGAAAAGATGGGAGCAGAAAGGCTCAACCTTGTCAGGATGGAAATGCTTGAGAACATCCAAAGTACATCTTTGGTCATCTGGGAAAGCTGGATATCGAAAATAGTGGCATTCACATAGGTTAGGTAACTTCTAAGGTTAAATGGCAGTTCAGTGGGAATATTGAGGATCTAGATTTGGGCTTTCGATGCCTAAATCCCACTTAAGTCCCACTTAAAGCACCTAATCCTTTTGTGGATCCGAGCCTAGAGCTTTGCCAGAAAGAAGAGAGTCTGTGCATGCAAAAGCTAATGGTCAGCAGCAGTCTGGTTCTATTAAAACTAAAATATACAGAGAATGACCTTATTTTATACGAAGGAATAATACAGAATAATGAAAGACCTTCTAGTCACAGAATGTTAATGCAAAGTTAATCCAGCCAATTCTGACCACAGTCCTGTCTGTTGACCCCACAACACATTTGCTAATATGGAGAAATGTACAGTCCATAAGTTGTGGGTCTTTGATAACCCATATGTACAATTAACAAATGTACAGTTAGAAGAGTGGCATAGTTAGCATGGTTTTGCAGGTTTATAGTTAGAAAGATTATCATGGTGGAAAGAGACAATCAAAAATGAAATGCTTACCCACATTATAGGCTCACAGAAAAAAACTCCGAAAGGAGGGATCTCCAACCAGAGATCCTTTCCCAGTGGCAGTCAGCCCTCAAATGGGGTCTGAGAGGTGCAGCCAGGCTCCACCCCTTCCGGTCACACAGCTGAATTGCCTTCACCTGTGCTCCCAGGGCTGACCCAGTCCTCACCCAGGTAATCAATCAGTGGTTCAGGCCATGACTCAACAGTTCACATAAACCCATGGGAAGAAGCACATTCAGAAATGCTCATAAGACTGAGTGAGTTCTCAAAAAGCTTCGCTTACTTGCATCAGCTAAGAAATAAACTAGAAGAGAATGGAAATGTATCAAACACTGTACTGTTCACATAGAGTTAATAATTTAAAGAACAATGTTCTGTCATTCAGCGACCAAATAGTTTGCTATGCTCCATGAAATTAAGTAGCTTCTGCCAAGTTCTCAATAGCCAGTAGTCCACCTGAGAAGAACTACAAGTTTATTTCTCGTTTACCTGCATCAGAACTGGCAGTCTCAACAGTTAAGTGTGAGCAGATCTAGGTACTAATTTACTCTCTATTCCTTACACTTGGCCATCCATGTAAAGATTGCCTTTACTTAACAACACTTGAGTTTAGCTGACAAGACTATTGACATGATATTTACATATCCAAAAGCTACCTAATCAATAAAAGCAATTTGAATAGAAGTGGTAGATTAGAATTACAATCATAAAATACAATTTATTATTATTAATTATTAATTTTATTATTATTATAACCATGTTTCAAAGGGATATTGCCATTAGTTGTTACCAATTATTTTTATAGAATTTCTGCTAGTCACCAAGGATGCTCTCTATAGCACTACAACATTTGCCTTACTGTATACACTGAGACTTCTCTACAAGTAAAACGCCATGGTCTCCATTCTGGGGACCCAAATCCATCATTACAAGGCTCTGTTTCCAATGAGAATTCTAGCCTAAATCTTCTGCAAATACCCAATACAGCACCTGAACTTTACAAACTGGGAGAGTAACAAAAGAACTTGCCTTTCAGCTCTTCTTATCTACAAATGGGGAAAGAGTTCTAGCAGCTCATCCACTAACTGCTCAAAGTTTTACATTACAAAATCAATTTTTGATGCAAAATACAGGAAAGTAGACTTGTGCATACACCACGAATTGCAAAGATACCAAAGATATTTTGAGCAAAGGAAAACCACCTATTGTCCCATTCAGATAAGTCCATGGAAGCATTGCACGCTACTTCCTTCCTGAATATTTCACTGTCTTTCCAGATTGAAACCTGGTTCTTCAGCCAGGCACAACAATTCTCCATTCCCCCACCTGTTTTTTAAGAGTTGCAAGAATTGTTAATGGTACATAAAAAGCCCATGGTGGATAGCCCAGTGTGCTTTCTCCAGGTCATTCAGATGTTGGTCTCAACTCATTGCTTTCATCAACACGTTACTGTCAGTTCTCCCAGATTGTGCATACAAAGTTACGATGGTGCCCTCTCTGTCTCCTCCTTTTCAGTAATTCTGCAGGTCTGATTTACAAGAATATTCTCTCTATGACCAGCCCCAACAGAAAATGTTTTGCAATTTGGCTTTATTTTTTTCCCAAATCTTCCTTTGCCTCCTTATTGAAAAGTTGGTTGCTTGTTGTTTTGTTGGTGGTGGATTTTATTTTTCCAGTAGAAGACAGTCTATTTTTGTCTGTCCTATGTGAGTGACTTGCTGTTAATCTATGTATAAGCTAAATCTTACCTTTCTGACTCACACAAGCAAAACCACCCAGCTTGACAAGTCATCTCAGAAGAACAGGGAAAGCAAGACTTGTCCTGTATCTACCTACACATCTTCAGTTGCAACCTGTGTTTGACAGAGATTGATCATCTGTAAAAGACTGATGAGAAATTCTTTAAAATATATTCTGATTTCTGAAAACATATAAACCATAATTACTGGTAAAGCAACATCTATATATGGAAATCTAGAAAGACAGAAATAATTGAAAATAGAAATAATCTAGACCTAGACTGGAACTACTCCTGGCTTTTCCAAAAGATGTAAGTGTTGAGGAAATTCAGTACTCAAATGAGTCAAGTTGGTATGCTTCAAGGTGACATTTCTGCCTACAGAACACTAAGAGTTAAAATTTTTGAGACATTTAGGGTGGAAGTTGTGAGTTTAGATTGGTAGTGATTTGAGCTGTTGTATTACATAAAGCAAAAAGATATTTTTGTTTGCATTTCTGACCAACTGCTATTATTATTCCAGGTTCCTTCTTACAAAGGACGTGTGGTTAGCAGAGGCATGACAGGAAAGCAGCGCCCAAGAACAAATTAATGGAGAAATATTAGTGGAATGCAGCATGCTTGAGGGAGAGCCCAATTTACACAGAGAAATAACTTAAAGCATGGCCATTTGTGCCTGCACACACAGGGACGTAGCAAGGTTTGGTTAGAGCACGCACACGGAAACGGATTTGGTTATGGTTAGAATTTGTGAGTGACAGCCATGTGACAGCTGGGAGTCAGCAAAGATTTTGTAGGGATGGAAATTCTTGAGATAGGACACACGACTGCTCATGCGATCTGCATGTGCCTATCATCACGCTGTATTATAATAGCTGACACCCCGGTGTACCAGTTATCCAAAGGAGAGAGGCTATAAATTAGGAAGAGGATTTGAGGAATGGTGGATATGAGAAATGAAAGTCATATCATTTAAAAATGAAGGGATAAATATAACTTGTTTTCCTGTTATCCAAACAAGCAAACAATTTCCAACCAAACCGCACACCAGTACTAAAACTCGCATTTCCATGATTTATCATTAGTGACAGGTTATTATTTCCTTACAATTTAAATTTTTTTTTCCCTTTACTAACTTACCTAGAAAGGCCTTGATCCTACAAATACTTATACAACTACCTAATTTTAAGTACATGAATAATCTCACTGATTAGAATTACTCATACATTTTTGGGATCAGGGTATAAGCCATAATGTGCAATTAAGCAGAGGCATTTCCAAACACTGCTTCATTTTCCCTTCTGCGGGTCTCACGCAAATGTGAAGCTCCCAGAGATGTTCAATTTAAATCAAACCTACAAATCTGAAATACTTTCCCTTTAACACTGAATTCAAGCCGATACAGTATCACATGACCTTTACCGTAATTTCTATTAAAATCATTTCATGTCTGGTTGCTTCTGCTATCCTGGCTCATTTGTATTGTTTACAACAAGTCATTGCTCTCGACAGTTAGTGGTGGCTGAATCCATGGTTACCAGTTTTTACATTCACTAGTTAAATGGAATGCAGCTCTTCTGGGGGGTTTCGTGGAGAAAGCTCTTAAGAAACCACAATCCAGCCATCAATCAGGCTAACCTGGGAGAAATTAATCATATAAACATAAGGATTGTTACATATTAAAAATTTATCAAAAGGGAGCTCTGGGCTTTTATTAGTTGTAGTCACAAAAGCGGACAGGTTCGGCTCTGACTTAGTGCACAGAGGACTTGGTTCTGTGGTCTACATCTAACATTCGTCCATGTTGTGCCTCCTCTGGTGCTCACTGCTAATAAAACTATACTATTTAGAGGCTTTAAAAAAAAAATCTCAAACACTTATTTTACCAGAAATGTGCTCAGAATATAAATAGTTCTTAAATACAGGTTTAACCAGACTGCAGTCCCAGCAAAGTAACTTAAACAGACACATACAAGACCGTAAAAAACAGAACAGACAGCTCTGAGTAGAATTCAATTAAGACAAAAAATACCCCCAAACGCTGGAATGCTACTAACGAGTAAATTAAGCCACAAAAACAAATATATTTTATGGCTACCTAAGAACAATGTGCGCTAATTCCCTTTGCCCTGTTATTTATAGTTTGTCGTAGGGTGGGGTTGCCAAAATCAAAAAGCAAAGGTAAAACTTATCTGCACAATGGCTACCAAAAATCATTTAAAATGCCTAAAAACATTAGAAAAGTTCTGTACAGGATGATGGCTACAATCATTGTCCCACGAGAGCAACGAATAGTTAAATCAAACACATTACTAGCTCATCTACTGCAAAGTCACTGTATCAGAAGCCCGAATTGATTTGTTTCCTTAGAACAAACTGAAAATGAACGTAACATAACATCTGAAAACAATCCCTCCTGCACTGCTAATCGGATACTGTATAATGGTTGATTGCAGCGTTGCTCTGTGCTATTGTTGCCTATAGCATACATACTTACAGGTTCTGGGTTCTTCCAAGAGTTTGGTGCAGTTTCAAGGACAAATGTCTTAAGGAAGTCTTTCTACTGTGCAGCAGTGATCCTAGCTCTGATCTCATTACATGAGCAAAGTGCTAAATCTGACAATATAAAGAAAACTTCCTGTGTGAAGAAGAAATCTTGGAAAGTCTCAGGGTTAAAAAGGCTCCTTAAATGTGCTGGTTGATTTGCTCCTTAGTTGTGTATACACAGTAGCAGCTGATCTCTGTTTGCAGCCCTGCAGAAAGAAACCTTTGCTGAAAACCAATGGCATCACATTTCAGTGGAGCTATTGCCAGGCTCTGGAGAGCAGAGCAACCTTTGACAACTTCACCCAGCCTGAATCACTGGGGCTTGCTGCATGTCCTGCAGGACTTCAGAAACCCACGTTTACCGTATTACCGCCATTAACACTATCTGAAACCCCTGCTTGTCACAATACAAGCAGAAGTCTCAGTCACTGTAAAAAGAGGTTTTAGTCTGTCAGGACTACAAACTGCAGAATTCACCATGAGATATTTTTCTTTATCTTGATCGTGGCATTTGCAGATGAGAAGCTGTGAGCTGCACCGAAAAGCATTTTATGCCTCAGAATTGTTCAATAAGTACAGTGGGCATCCTGCTTATCCTAAATATAACCTGAACCTACCCTGTATCAGCACACACCCCAGCTGTTTTCTTCTGGTACGAAGTACAAACCAAGAGATTTGGGGAGTGGGAGGAGGCCAGTTCTTTCATTTAATAGCCAAGTTAGACCCCCTAGCACTGGATCAAATCTGTAAAGCCCAGTGCCCCCAATTTAACAAAGCCTGGGACTCGAGTGCTATTACTCCAACCACACACCAATACCACCCCAGCTTGAAGCTTGGCCCCAGCATCATAGGAGACAGGCAAGGACCCAGCCCCACTCCTGCACCTATTACTGCTGTCCACATGAATTGATGAAACTGGAAAAGCAATATATAAACATGCTAGAGATGTTTCTACCCTAAACTTGACAGCAAGAATTACTAAGGATTAATTTCAGTTTAGTTGCCTCAGCACTTAGCTCAGAGTAATGTCCAGAACAATCATGACCCATGTCCAGAGCACGACCAAGACCCTGCATGCTGCTTTCTGGGGGTGGCTACCATTCCCTGCAGGATAACAGCCAAACCCCAAAACAACGTTTAGAAGAGCACTTTTTACAAGTACATCTCTACAGAGTTGGGTTAGGAGTAGCTAAGGTTTTATTTTAGGCATTCATAAAACAGATTATTCACCACATTCCTTTCCCCTTGGGCACTATGACTATCCTAGCTCCTAATATATTGTGTGTTATTTCTTTAACATTTTGAACTTTATTCCAAAGGGCAGAAAGCAAAACTGACAGTACATCAAGACAGCATGCTCAGTGCTTCAAACAGGAAAATAATTGAGATCCTGTGCACGCACTATATCTGAGCACGCACGTTGCACACGTGTGCACACTCGCAAGCACAAACAAGCATAAGTGTTGGCGGCCCAATTTTCAGAGGTACTCACGGTTGACACCCTTTGAATTAAAAAGCACCAAGAAGAAACATAAATCTTCTCCCTGGAGGGACGAGGCAAGCAAAGGAAATGCCATCTTCATGGTGAAGTTGGACTCTTTCTAGCTTCTACCACTGCTTGGCTGTGTAACCAGAACACACCACCTCACTTTTCCGTGCTGAAACCAGCATCATAAAATGTAATGCATGTTACAAAAGCAAGGTTTCTCTGCCTTCATTGCTCAAGCTGTGAGACAAGGACTGCATGTTGGGGAGGTAATGGACTAAACATGAGTTTCGGAGTGCAGCTCCGAGCTGTGCCATAAGAGCAGCAGTGACCTTGGACAACCTGCTCTCTGTGCTCCAGTACCCAACCTGCTGCCCAGGCTCCGCATACTTTGCTCCCAACCTTTGTCCACCTGGTCTCATTTGTCCTTAATTCAGCAAGAAATGTTTGGTGTCACTTTTCTTTTTCCTGTTAGAAATTCAACACAGAGTAAAACAAGCTCTTTGGCAGATGAAACCAAGACAGTCACCCCAGTGGAAACAGGAATGACAGTGAATGAAGTATCCTCACCAAGAGCCCACATGTCTACACAGATGGTCTGAATCTTCCGAATTCTGCAGGAGAAGAATAACCCAATCATACTCAGCAGTTCCACCCCCTGCTCACCCAAGTACTTGGTCAGGGCTGGAGAATACCCACCCAGGAAAACAGACTCCATTTCTCTTTCTATCTCCTACACGATTATGTCATATTGCTCACAGTCATGTAACTGTATCTGGGACACTTCTCCCTCAACTCTTTTTTGTACAAGTATACACTGATCCCAACACAGGACACACAAAAGCAAAACTCTTCTCCCAACCTTGCCAACTATCCCTCAACCTGGCACATTGCCTTTCCTTATTTGCCCCCTCCTGATTTTCTCTTTGAGTTTTCAGGGCACATGAAAAAGAGTTAGGAGAGAAATGAAGGGAAGCTAGTCCTGAGTCTACACAGTGTCAGAAGGTGTTTGACTCCATCCCTCCTCCACCTATGTCCAGGCTCCAGGAAACTAACCCTACTGCCTCTGACACCCAAACCAGTGCTGGTTCCAAAGGAGGGCTGGGCCATGCCATGCCATCCCTTTGTCCATCAGCTGTAACAATTTACAAAGCTCTCATCTAATTCATGAGGATCTTACAATTCAAAGACATCATCAACAGCCAGTCATTTAAGACTAACACTACAAACAACTAAAAATGGTGTGAAATCTCAGTTTTAGTAGGACTTTCGGAACGTTTGTTGCATATTTTAAAGCCTCCTTTCCAGAAGTCAAGTAATTAGTTACCAGCTTGCTCTTTTAAAAAGGGATGCCTGGGTAGTGTAACAAAAGAATTACTAAAAGTAACCACAGTGAAAAAGAATTCCAGCAGAAACATGACAACTTTAAAAGTCAGACCTTTTAGCTAATCCCCAAATTTTTGGTAGAAATCTTCCTCTTTTTTTTTTTTTTTTTTTTTTTTTTCCATTCAGAATTTTTCTTGAATAGAAGAAACTCAGTTCCTCCAGACCTGCCTAATTTCTGCATGCATCCCCAGTCAGCCCATATAGACATTAACTATGACTACTGTATTTTCTTTTTAACATTTTAATGCATTTGGATCCTTATCAGCATAAGGGAAACCTTCCTCATCCTCACTCATCAAGTCTACTCACTCTTCTCATGGAAATTCTTCCATCACGGCGTTTTGTCCCTTTTCATCTATGAAGAATTTCAAACAAAACCAAACACAGTCGCCAAGAAACTTGTATGCTTAAGCTTAGTGTTGTTCTCACTTGCAGCTCTGCAGCACCTGATCAGTCAGGATTCTCCTTCCTGTTCTATTTACTATAGTACAAAATATGACTATGTGTACGATTAAAGTTATTCTTTATCCATTTGTTTTCCCTAACATTCTTGCCTTTTATTTGCTCCCTAAAGTAATGAGCATATTTTGAAGCCAATATAAACAATAACATAGATGTAAATATTGCCACGGAGGCATCACAATAAATATGACATTCAGAATAATTCATTCAAGGTGCCTAGATCACAATTTAAATCCTTTCCCAATTTTAACCTAGGCTTCCGTCACAGATGCACTTAAGCCAAGGTGTACAGCTTCATGCTAGGCTGGTAATCCACGCTAACTAGGAAATAAATTTTCAGTGATTAAGTTGAATTGTTCGTACAAAACGCCAGCTTCAGCCTTTCACCCATACAAAATAGCTTGGAAAATATATACTGCATGTGTTTATTATAGCTACAGTTGCTATGAACATCTATAACTCTCCAACAATTTCTTTGATTTATGTTCAAAAACATACAGGGCATGAAATGATGCCTGCAACCTTACATTTCCCTCAAGAACATTGTGGGGAGAAGATATATTCCAAAACATCATGTTCAATTCCTTGTTATGTCTCCTTTTTAAAATAAATGTATGATAATCAATTACACATGCTTCAAAGCAACTGCCACTAGATTCCCCAACAGAAAAGCTGTTTGAGAAAAGTTCCATTTCCCTTTCCCCTAATGGCTGAGTTACAATAAGAGATCATATTCAGATATTAAAAGCAGAAATCGTGTTACAAAGGATGGGCCCTGCTCAGCCTGTATATGCACATACAGCAGCATGCGTGCCCAGACTTGACTCAGGACAAGGTTTTCAGCAAAGGAATATCTCCACCGATCAGCACGCCGACACAGGCACACACGTGTGAAGCACTCGCATGAAGAAATCCAGTTGATTTCAACAGAATGAAACAGGCAGTAAGCTAAAGTGTCAGGCTTGGCTTTCCCTTCAACCCCAATATGCAGAACATTCCTTTAAGAAGTCCATCCCACTGAAGCTTCCGCTAGGAACACAAATCTGCAAGTGCTGCTACCAACATCAACAAAGCTGAATAGCACCTCTGCTGTCAATGCTGGCGCACATAAGATTTGACTCTCCAGACCCGCCTGAACTCCATGAAAAGGTTGAAGAGAGCATTTACCCCGAGTATTGTAGAGAATGGGCTGTGTGCCATCAACAGGAATGTACAATAAGGGTTTCAACTCCACAACTCAGCACAGGGGGCGAAGGCAGCATCTTTCCTGTGATGGGGTGGTTTCCCCATCTGAGCAGGCAGGAGTGCCTGACTCAGAAAATGTCAGGACCTTTTGCCTTCCTGCACCAGATCCTTGTGCTGCCTTCATCCCAAGAGACAGCTCCCATTCCCCATAGCCCAGGGCTAAGTTGCACTGCAAACAGCTTGGGACCCAGGCTGGGTGGGACATACCCCTCCAAGCAGGGCTGACTCCTACTGGCACCCAGTTTAAAGCAAATATGGGATAAGATTGATTCGAGACTCGTTTCAAATAAAGCATGGCTCTCATCATCAGTGCAAGAGTGCAAAATGCACATGCCCAATATGGAAAGAGAAATAAATTCACTCACTACACCCATTTTTTCTGTCTTTCTTTGAATCAAACCCTCAGGGATTAAAAACAAGAGAGAAAATATTCGCATGCGCCCCCTTAAATACAGCACTACCATACCCATTAGTAATGAGGTCTTCAAGGAGGAGGGGAGTTTACTGGATGTGCCCAAACAGCCCCGGCTAGATAGCATCAACAGTTGTTCTCCTATTTTCACAGCAGGAAATAAGCAGGTACTGGCCGTATAGGAAGAATCCAGAGGAATCTAGGTCAAAATCAAAGCAAGACTGCTCTGTCCATTTGACAAAACTCACAAGCATACACAATACCAATGCAAAAACAAAGAACTGGCTTGTAATGCTATCTCTCTTAAGATTGCTAAATAAGTGTGCAAACATTGAACTACTTGGAGTGAAGACAACATTCCTTTTGTGCGACTTC
Source organism: Phasianus colchicus (assembly GCF_987193195.1). Classification (NCBI taxonomy): domain Eukaryota; kingdom Metazoa; phylum Chordata; class Aves; order Galliformes; family Phasianidae; genus Phasianus; species Phasianus colchicus. Next base: position 19,839,808 of record NC_143437.1, on the reverse strand, counting down.
TGAAAAGGCATTTAAAAATCAATCTAAAACTGCAATATTAGGAAATTTTAAAAGCATTATTTCAAACAGGCAGACTTGAAAGGGTCTCTTGTTCACGAGTAAATCTGCAGTTAGTTTTTCTAGTACTGGTGGTTCAATCGAAAGATTCACCAACTGCCCCCTGGAGAAAACCGAAGATCTGCATTTAAATGGAGATATAGTATTTCCAAATGCACAGTACCTGGAAGGCAGATACTGTCAAGGTTTCTTAGTGAGTGGATCTCAAATTGTATTAGGTACATTTCAGTGCTGTAACTATCCCCATTCCGCAGGACTGGGACTATTTCCATATCATTTTGCCACGTGCGTGCTTTGTAATATTTGTCCTGATAAGCCAAAATTAAACCCCCATCTGCAACACAGCCTTCACAGACTAACAAGGAATTACAGCCGTATAAATAATTTTCTGATACGCACAATGAAGACGATATTAGATAGCTCGGCTAGAAATCTTAAATAATTGAAAAGTATGATGACTTAATAGAGTAGTAAGCTTGGTTTACAACACAGCCAATTTAGAGTCATAAAAACACTGTGTAAAATTTTTATCTTGTGGTTGACCATTACATATCCTATTTATTATTCCAAAGTATTTCAACAGCATTTTTTCTTCATTAATGCGGCTGCTGGCATTTAGCACCCACTCTCTCCATGCACGTGATTTTCCTGGAACAGCTTTAAGAAAAGAAAACAAAAACGGAGCAGACCACTACGGGGCTGTTCCTCGGTACAATGTGCATCTTTTCACAGTCTGACTCGAACTGGCTTCACAGGCTGTAAAATACACTCAAAACCTCTGAGACTTAAATATAATTAATCAAAGCCATAGACGTAAAGTTAAAAGGTGCAGTGTGACTACTGATCCCGACACAACAGCAAACGAGGAAAAAAAATAAATTAAGAAAAAAAAAAATCAGACTTCATGAATACTTTGTTGCTAATGCACAGCAGCTCAAAGAGCGGTGATCCTTTTAGGAAAACACCTTAATTTTCATCTTGGAAAATCATAATAACCTTCCAGAAAAGTTTTTGCGAGTACATAACGTGGGGAGAGCAAAGGTTTAGAGTGCAAAAGACACTCGTGATCAGCTTCAAGCGCACAGGCATTAGTCCAGGCAGCCTCGTGCTGAAATTCAGGTTGCAATTGAATCGTCCCTGTAAACAAGGTTACTGTGAACGGCCCCAGATCTCCTTCCCGCAGCACCTTCAGCGCAGCCCTTCAGCTGTCTACTTAGTTCGTCCCACCTTATCTCGCAGCCCTGACATTCTAATGCTGATTCAAATTCAGGATTCAAAATGAAAGATGAAATCATCTCCAAGATCACTTAATATTGAAATACCGTTGCAGTAATAAGTGGTGCTGGGTTTGAGATAGGAACACGGCACTCCAGCAGTAACCTTTTAATTTCTGGGGGAAATAATAATAATAATAATAATAATAAAAACGGTATGGGATGACTGCGATACCATTAATGCAATCAATTTGTTTGCCTTATTTTGATAACGAGCACGCTGAATGCCACGTTTGCTTTCTCCTGCTCCCGGCACATCTGAACTGGAAGGTCCTGGAGAGGAACACGGGCAGCCAGCAGGGCCCCCCGGCCGCAGGGTCACTTCGGTGCCCCCCAGCAGCGGGGACGCGGCCCTACGGAGCACTTCTGCACGCTCAGCCCTGGCACACGCTCAGCGCACCATCTATAAGCTAATGTAGGTTATACCGCAAAGTGCTCCCGTCCTCACCGCGGCCGCATGCAACGTGTGCGGCACGGGAACATTCTGTGCTCGAGAACAGGGGGAAACATGTATCAGATAAGTTTTACGCTCTGTATCTCAGACAGGGCTGCTGCTACATGTTTAAAACTTCGGTGCTTTCAGGCAAAAGGCGTTCGGGTTCTCACCTCCTCCAGCTCCATCCCGCGGCCACAGCGGCACTTTGAGGCTCGGGGTCACCCCGAGCAACAGAGAGGAGCGGGGGCCGGGCCGCCTGCCCTGTGCCATTCACCTTCACTCGCACTCGGCTCCTTCCCACCGCCTCCCCCATCGCAGCCGCCTCCCACGCGCAACCCAAAGCGCCTGAACTCCACGGACGCTCCGAACGCTGCCCGGCACCGCTTCTGCCCCCCTCACAACGCAGCCCCAGGCCCGGGGCACGCAACGGCGTCCCTGCCCCCCCGCTCTCTGCCCGCACGTGTGCCCTTGCGTCCCTCCCCCCACTTCAGCCCGGCGGGGTCCGGCCAGGCCCGGCGGCTCCCGCACGGCTTCGGGACGGAGCTTTCCCGAGGGGAAGGACCCCCCCGTGTTAAAGTAGCGGTCACCCCGGGACCCCGAACTCTCACTGTGCCTCCGTCACTTCCCCGGCACTCCTGACCCTGCGAAGGGGGGGGAGGGCAGAACTGCGGGGTTAGCGGAAAGAAAAAGAAAAAAATCGCACCCCCTTCACCCCCCTCGCTAATTGCCGATGACCGGGCGGGCCGGGGGACGGCGGGTGAGTGTGCGGGGCTGGGGGCGGAGGAGGGGGGGGAGGTTGGCCGCGGCTCGCCTCCGCGCCGCCCCCGCCCCGCCGCAATGTCAGCGGGTGGAGAGGGGGCCCCGCGTTACCTGGTCAGCGCGGAGCCGCAGGCCGGCTAGTCAGGTGAGTCGTCGGGGATTTTAAAGAAGCCGAAGCCGGTTTCTTTGCTAGGAAAGTCTACAACACCATGCAGGGACATTGCAAAATCTTTACGCACGCCTCCTTTCCCCGGGCTCCCCCGACCTCCGTCGGAGAGGGGGGAGCCGCCGGCGGGCGCAGGCCGAGCGGCGCCGCTGCTGCGGGGCGGGGGGCGCGGGGGGCGGCGGCGGCGGCGGGCGCGGCCTCGGCGGGCGCGGGGGCGGCGGAAGGAGGGCGGCGGCGGCCCCGGCCCCGCGGCCCCGGCCCCGGCGGCGGCCCCGGGCCTCCCTGCCGCCTTGGTAGCGCCGGTCCGCACTCGGCCTGACCCGGGACGTCACGCCGCCTGTCTGTTTTCTCAATGATAACTTGGCAGCGGCAGGGGGAAGCGGCCGGGTTATGTATTTTATTTTATTTTATTTCCCCTAGGCTCGGTACCGGGTACGTGCGCGTTTCTCTGCATGCGTTTTTAAGCGAAACGAAGGGGGGAAAAAAAGCCGAAACAGGAAATCCGGCGCGCGGCGGGGGCTGCCGGCCGCGATGGTGGCGGGCGCGGGGGAGCAGGCATGCGTTCATCTTTTTGTCTTTCATTTTACCTTCAGGTTGACGCTGGGCGCCGGGCGAGCCGCGCTGGTCACCGCCTGGTCCCACCTGGAGGAGGGAAGCACACGCAAAAAGGAAAAAAAAAAAAAAAAGAAAGAAAGAAAGAAAGAAAGAAAAAAAAATCACAGAAACAGGCGGGGGGGAGGAAGGGGGATGGGAGGGGGGTGCCACCCGGATGCGGCTGATGGGACAGCGCGCCACGCGCAGAGCAGGGCACCGCCATGTCCTGCAGGGAGTGGGACGGGGCAAAAGACACCCCGTATCATGAGGGGACGCAGGGGACGTGGGGAAAGCAGGCCCGTACGGGCTGCCTGTGGGCACCAGGCTGTTGTGTGGAGGAGGGCAGGTGCTGGGCCGAGCTGGGTGGTGGGTGACCAGTGTGTGGTGACGAGGCCTGCAGCCACCAGGTCAACCTGTGTGACTGGGTGTTTTTGAGAGCAGGGGTAGGAGTTGGCACTGGGCTTGGCTCGCTTTCCTTGGCATTTGTGCTCCTAAAAGGAAGACCATAGAATTGTTGAGATTGGAAAAGGCCATTAAGATCATCTAGACCAACCATCAACCAATCACCACCATGCCTGCTAACCCGTGTCCCTCAGTGTAAGTATACATGGGGGCAGGGATCTTTTAGTTGCGTGCGTTTCTTCCTGCACAAAGTTATTTCCAGTGCTAGGCCTTGCTTTCAGGTATCCATGTTGGCACAGACTGCTGTGCCCTTTCAGCCAAAGATAGGTCATTGCACACCAACACTTTTAATATCCCAAACTGCCAACTCACCGCAGCACCTGCACACTGACCAAAGCACTCAGTAAGGCCTGAAGTCAAGTGACCCCATCCCACACTACATTTTCTACTGTCTGTTCTGATGACAGCTTGCCGTGTACGTGTAGGTAGTCCAACAGTTCACAGAGAGGCTCAAAAGCTGAAGCAGCACAGGGCTGAAACTAAATTATTGTTGCAGCTTCAATATTAGCATTAACGCTTTCATTTTCCTCATTTAAATACAACAAAAGAGAACATTGTCTTTGCTTAATATTGTTACTAATCAGGTTTTGCTTTTCCGGTTTTTTAAGAAGATGAAGCCAGGGAGAATCTAGCATGTACCTGTGCTGCTGCTGTATTTGGTACTCTGGAACAGTGCTTTATTTTGGTGGAAAAAGTCTTTGCTCTTTAACTGGGGGGAAAAATAAGTCCTCAGAATACAGTGTAGTCCAAGCACTGCTTTAAGGAGAATGAAATTGAAAAAGTACTTTTTATTTTTAACACAAGCTACTTGAGGTGATTTCTGTCTTGTCTATAAAGACAAATTTGCATAGTGTTTCTGTTTCAGAATTGTTTTGAGCGTCGCTTAGACTAAGTTTTTATTTGTCTTAAGTATATTGTCTCAACAGTGCGATGGAGAGCAAGGGTACGTTACTGATACGTTGGTTTTGGTAGACTTAGAAAGCACTTTGTGCAGCTTGATTGTTGTCTGTGTTTTGCCATTTATTTTTCAGTGAGGCTCTTCTGATTGATGTGGGGAGTTTCTTTAAAGAGATGTAAGTTATGGCATAGCTACCCAAGATGCTCTGCGCAGTTGTTCCATACCACTCCTAAGAGAGATTTTAGTTGTGATTGTTATGCTTTTAAAAGGGAATTAGTTAATCAAATTGCTGGTTTTGGAATGCATTGAAAGGAATATTGAAATGCATTAACTTCATTAAAAGTGAGCAGATAGGCAACAAAACAAGTATTAGTCAAATAAGCATTAACTTGCCTATGGAGCCAATTCAGCCCTAGTGAAATCAACACAGTTGTGCTTGTCTACAGCTTATTTTATTTGGCCTATGAAGCCACAGAGCCAACACTTCATTTGGCTGTCAAAGGTGTGTATATTAAAAACGTATGAGCCATGCTCATGTCTCCTTCATGTGATTAACCTCTGAAGTTAGTCGCCAAGTTTTCCACTTAGTTCATCTGTACAGTCCTATCACATACACAGTATTTGGTGCACGTATGCACTGGAGGTGCAGGGAGATATTCCCATCCCAACATTAGCACGGGGATGTGAGCTGTGTCTAAAGCGAGGGCATGATGAGATGTGTTGCAGCAGAGGTTGCTCACAACCAGAAGGGATCCTGTGTGTAGGTCCCAGCTAATGGGCTGCGCTGAGGTCTTTGCCACCATCTTTCATTACTGCTGTTACTCACACCAGCGAGAGTAAAGGAAAGGCTGGTATGTCTATAATCACACATTCATTTGCTATGTAGATATATCTTAAGAGCCACTCAGCCCAGAAAATTGTGCTGGAATGAGGTAGTGGATGGATGTAAAACAGAACCATGTGCAGGTGGCTTGTTCATTCTGGAACGACAGAGCTTCTTCCTGGTTTCACTTAATCCACTTCTAAAGTGGATTAGGAGAATTCAAAAAAGTGAAGTCTTATGCTGGCATGATATTGACTACATATGGTTTTGGTTAAGAGTAGTAATCTCTGCAGTAATTAACTGCAGTGTAGCTAATAATTGTTTTGGAATAATTTTGTGTGTAGACAAGTCCAAAATCGCACACCTGAAAACAACACACTGTACATAGCCTTTCTGTATAACGTAAAGTTAATTTAGCCCAACATTTGACCTACTTCTTTCCTTGTGAGGCATATTTAATTCATTACAGGTTTTTCTTTCTTAGCAGAAACTGTACAACAGCCATGTGCTTATGAACAATTCAAGGACAGTGCTTCCATGTGCACTCCACAAGATAAATAAACAATTTACACAACATATAGTCTGAGTATATTCTCAGCTGTGTTGAAGCAGACAGTTGGCTCTCTACTGCAGAAAATATCAGGTTCTAAATTGTAAATATTTTGAGTAGGCTGTTAACAAAAGGAAAACAAAAGCCAAAGGTCTGTGTCCTCCTGAACCCCCATGATCTGCTTGTCCTTTGACTACATAGTGCTCAAAGCAGTAGTGTCTGAATGAAGCACCCGTTATAATTCAACAACACTAGTTCCTGCATGAGGAACCTCTCAGATTAGCACAAGATAGCTTGCAAAACAATGGGGTTTCCCGGAGGTACCTTAGGAACAGGGAGCTAGTTCTTCATTTGTTTACAGAGACCTGAATCAGGAAAAGCCTACTGTAGTCTCAGGCAGTTACTCTGCTCTGAACAGATGCAGGAGGGCTCAGAATCAGCTGTGTTGCATCACTGCTGCTTCATAGGAAAGTTACTGAAATGATAATGAGAAAGGATTTTTTTTTTTTTTCCAGCTTTGTGCCAAGCAGAAAGATCTTCAAGCATTATTCTGTCTCAATCTGTACCACACACCTCCCTGCAAAGAGAGGTGACTCTGACCTGAATTACAAACTTTAACCTCAAAATAAGGGGGGGAAAGAGGAGGAAAGAAGGAAGAAAAAAAAAAAAAAAAAAAAAAGTAAGCTCAAGTAGTAAACCAAATAAATTTTAAAAAGAAACATAAATATTAAAGCTAGATGGTACAAACTACTAACCTTTAAATACTGACATGGGAAAAGCCAGTAAGAGCTATGAAAATATGAAGAATAAAACCTTACTTTTTGTAAAAGGCAGAGGTATCCAAGGATCTTTCTATGTGTAGGTGAAGTCACCCTGCTATCCCATGTATCATTCAACCATGCTGCAAACACAGTTCTCATTCTTAAGCTCCAGTTGTGATTATGAGCTTGGCTTTACTCTGCTGTGCTGGGTCTTGGCTGAAGGATACAGGAAATGGATTTCACGTATGTCTCCTTCATGCTAAGTCTGCTTATTTAAGTACAAAGCTTTCTGATAAGAAAGTAAGCATTGAATGAAGAAGATAAAAACACAGATAAACGTGATAAAAAAAACAAGCTCTTGAATCCTGTTGTAGTGTAACATTGGCCATGGGCCTAGTCTTGATAGTAAGGCTGAAAGTGGACTGAGATTGAAGGCAAGGAGGGCTTGGGGACCATGCAGGAGCATATCTAAAATCATTATTGTGTCAACAGCTGGATTAGATTGCTTTACACTGCTGCCACTAGGAGTACTCTCTAAAAGCAGGAGCCACCTGCAGTGAGAGGGTGTCCAGGATCTGCCCTGCTCCTACTGGGACAGGGGACTGCTGATCCAGCAAGGAACAGGTCTGTGAAATCAAGAGGTCTCGAAGAAAACAACACAAGAGAAAAAAGAGGAAACCTCAGCACATGGCCAGTGCAGAGAAATGAAGGATCCTCTCTGGGAATTGGTTAGTAGCGCTGATGTTTAATATTTGTCATAACAACCACTGACTGTTTTGTTTTTTGTTCTAACAATGTGAATTATGCATTAAACATTAATACAAGCGAGTGTACTTTTCTTTTGATCTTCAAGCATAATCATTTCTAATGAGAGTTTATACACAAGCACTGAAACAAATCCCTGAGTCATGTGAATTTACATTGGTTTTACTCTGTGTGAAAGATATCCCACATGGGTTACTCACGTCTGTTAAACATAACATACTTACAAGTCAGAAAAAAAAAGAACTTGCGTTTGGCTTAACGTAAGTATCAGTGTAGACATTTGGTTCACGCACCAGCAATAATGCAATATTGAAAAGTGATTTTATCAGAGATCAGAATCAGGGTGAGGTCCCCACCTAATTAACATCAGATCCAAGTCCTCGCAGAAGAAAAAAAAAATCTCTCCTGACTTCTGCAGCCTGGCTTCTAACAAGACTTGGGCCAAGTATTGGAGGAATTTGAACTAACTGTATAAAGAAGGTGGCAAAGAAGTCAGGCTTTGGGTTGCTTGATGTAGATAAAAGCTGCCCAGGTGCCATCTGCAAGTACCGATACTACATATATGCAGCAGACAAATTCTACGATGCTCAGTGGCACCTTCCTTGATGCCCTTGACAGACAATCTGCAGTGCAGGGCTGACTTCATCTGAACCAAGGCCAGAACCGTGTCTCATTTCTGCTCTTTTAAACATTAGTGACAAACTGCATTTTGTGAAAGCACAAACACTATGCAATTGCTAACAATTATTTAAAGTAAAAATGGAGTTTGAGCCGTTCCACATGCGGTGTGTGCAAAGTACATACAAGATACTAAGTGCAGGGTGGAACAGTCTGTAATGAGCCCGATCCCTCTGTATACGAGGTCTCATTACAAGATTTCTAAAATGCCTCTCCAGAACAGATCTTGAAGGCAAGGGCTGCAGAGGAAGAATGGCTGCCAAGAAGATATTATGTTTAATGGCAGCTAGACTCTATCTATGATCCAGAACATTCCTCAGGAATTCTCAAAAATCCATTAACATATTTTATTCTTAACATATGAGTGCTACAGAAGGACTGGAAGCCAGAGACCCAGGATTACCCCATGTAATATGGTGTTCTCACAGGAGGTTGCAGTTGTGCTTCCTGCTGCTCCTCTGCTTTGGCTTGAATAAGCTTAAAAGCTAATGGTGGAGTTTTGAAAGGAAGGGCAGAAGACGCCTATGCGAGGAATAGTTTACAGACTGGAAGAAGAGGGAAAATGAAACCCTTCATCCCTGAATTTGATTTCTCTAACTGCTATTTTTTATATGAAGACAGAGGGACTGATACTACTGCAGTCAAGAAGAAAGCGTCTCTGACACTCCATTATGGAAACCCAACACTGTATGAACTAAATCTTTCCTGAGATTATAGGGCTTCATATATGGGAGGCAGCTGGCGTGTTAAGTTGGAAGATGAATAAGTCAATAATAAGTCTTTAATGATTTTCACCTGAAGGACCCCAGCTCCATCTACACCCTGCTAGCAGCCCATTTTCAGAACCTAACCTTGAAAGTTCAGCAAGTTTTCTGGCTTTTCAGAATGCCCAAGTATCTCCTCAGGCACACAGAAAAAGCCTTGCTTTCAATGATGTGGGTAGAAAATGGTATACGCAATGCATAGGGAGGCCTTTCTCAGCGTGGTTCAGCATTACAAAGCCTGTCAGACCACAGGCTCCTGGGATGCCCTCACAGCCCTGGAATGCTAGCTGGAAGTGTTCCCCTGTAATTTAGCTCATTTGGAACATTAAAGATGCTCATTTCTAGGGACATAAGTGAAATGCGCTGATACTGAACACGTCCTTTGTTTTACACCTGCAGGCCTCTAGCAGCCAGCATAGAGGCTAGTGGGAAGGGCAGGACACCAGTTTTAATTTTGTTGTTTATGACAGAAAACGGTGAGAATAGCAGAAAAAGATCATATTCTACAGACTAATGCACTTATTTACACTTAGCTGCCTAACCCCAGTCAGAACCTTAAATTCTATTACTGACTACACATAAATACTGTCTTATGTTGAAGTAATTAGCTGGTCAGAGCCACACTACAAACCAAGCATACAGCCAGAGAAAGCTGACAGAGCTCTACTGAAATCAGTGGAGGCATTATACCAAATAGGGACCTTGTTTGTAACTTTTAATCAAAAAAAAAGGGGGGGAGGGGGAGAGAAGTTGCATTTGTTTCATGAAATAGTAGCCATACCATAAAGCAACAAAGTAATAAAATAAAATGTACTAAATATTTACATGGTAAGCCAAGACAGAAGCAGAAAAGCAGAACAAACATGTAAACCTTAGCAATGAAATCCTACACTCATGTTGCTGTGTATTTCAGCATCGGAACCACAGAAATTACCACTTAACTTTGGGACAGGAAGATGAGCTCATTTTCTTGCCTCTGTACTTTTGGACCCCATTAAGGCTGCAACCTTCCCATCCCCGTCATTGCTCACCTCCTGGTAACACTCCAGGGAGAGGGGCAGAAGCGACACAATAGGTGATTTTCCATGGGCGGATGTGTACATGTGAAGGGAAACAATCAAATTTTAATGACAATTTGGAGGCTCTTGAAGCTAATTTCTGGGCAGTGCAGAAATGACTGCCAGGAGCCACATGCTCTCTTCTCCTGCTGATGTAAGCAGGAATTACGGCTGTCCAAATTTTGTAGAAATAAGTCCAAAACCATCAGGTCACGCCGTAAAAGGCACAATGAGAGAGTCCAACTGAGCTGCCCATTGCCAACGCAGAGCAATTCCTACAAAATTGCAGATGAGTGCACCAGATTACTGCTACCAAAGCCCTGTTCTCATCAGATACTTATAGCACAGTAGCACTGTTCGGGGTAAGAAGCTAATTTGGTTAGGTGCTGTATAAAGCATTTAACCAGATGAAGTTCCTGCATCCAAAACCCTATGAGAAACCTTGCTGAGGGAGTGTAGCAAACGGGATATCCTGGGGAGAAAGCGCAGCAGTGATGGTAACAAAGGCAGCTACAGAGGGTTTTCCTCCACCCAGGGCTGATGATAATTCTGCCAAGAAGATAAGCTGTTTATTTCCTTTCTAGCTATGATACTACACTGTGTTACCGAAACACAGTTCATTAGTAGCTTACAAACAAGGTTTATAAAGCTTTATAAACCTTGTATCTAAGACAGCATGTACTGCTTGAACTCACTAAAATATATGAAAACCAATAGGGTTTTTTTGTTTGTTTTCGTAGATACCTCCTTGTAGATAATTAAATTAAAAAAGAACTAATTTTCTAAATAGCATTAGCCTTTAAGTTGCTCTGCAGTTAGGTGGCAGAGTTGCAAACACTTCTACTGAAATAAGCTCTCACAGTCCTGAGAACTGAGCTGAGCTAGACAATCACAGCCTCCAACAAGCCAGAAAAAGGATCAGTCCGTCCCCATTCACCCCTCTGCTCAGGTTGCAGCTCTGGCCACATGGAAGGGGAAAGAAACACAAGTCTAAAGGGCAGATGTGTCCACCTGGCACTGCCTAAGCACTGGGAAAGGCTTATGCAAGGCAAAGCACAGAGCAACTCACTTTGGGAACTGCCTTCCTTGCAGACACCTCTGTATCACCAGCTGCCTTCTGTGAATGAGTCTACTGCAGCACTTTGGTGAGGCAAAGTGAACAAACTGTTCACTTTCAGCACTGTGTGGGGTCTGTTAATGCCCATGCACCCAGCACAGTTCAAAGAGTGCATAAAACATCATTATTGGGCACGTTTGTGAAGCTCTCCTGGCCTGAAATACCTTCTCATTTTAATTTAGAAGAAACCTCAAGAAGACTGGTATTAGTGACTCTGATACCAAACAGCTTTTTCTCAGTGACTCTCTGTATAAGTGACTGAGAGTTTTGCTCTTTATTTTCTCTATTCAGTCATTTCATAATTTTTGTATGGCTTTTCTTTTTTTTTTTTTTTTTTTTTTTGATTGTATACATGATTGTATACTGTAGTGCAACTCATCACATTAGAGCAATTTTACTACTACAGAGACTGCACCACAATGTTTTGCTACCAAAACTCTGTCAAAAAATAGAGCCGCTAGTTCATGAACACCTAATCCAAGTCCTTTTGGAGCCATCTTGAGAACCTCATTGATCTGCCTGAAGCCTCTTTTGTAAGAATAATGACTCTTCAAAAGAGACTGATGTTTACTGTTGTATCAATTTCCATTAGTTAGACAACTGTAGCTCTACATTCCTACCTTTAGTGGTAGGATATCACATTCCTGTGTTATTTCTATATGCCAGCCAGAGCAGCATCCAGAAGCAGGTTGTTTCTCCTGTTCCACTTGTACACACTGCTTCTTGAAACAGCTCTTTCGGTGCAAGTCCAATGAAAGTGACTTTTCACTATTTTTCCATTACATTTCAGTTTTTTCTCTCTCAGTTGCACACTGCTGCAGAGAATGAACAATATCAGATGCTGGTTTTGCTCTCCACGGTCTCAGCACAATGAATTGCTATGCCAGACAAATTCCTTATGATTTCAGGTATTTCTGCTGTTATGCACAGAAATACAAGAGATAGCATTCAAGAAATTTTTGGGGTTCTGGGAAGACAAGTGGGTCTTCTCACTCTCATACAGATACAAGATTTATAGACATTTAATGAACAAAATGTTGCCACTAAGCAAAGGAGGGTGACAAAACTCTCGAGGAGACAGTTGGAACCAGGTTTTAGCAAGTTGTGAAGGCATCATAAGATGTGCATGATGACACTGCATATATGTAGCAGGTCTATGCTACCTGCTTTGTAGTCTCATATCAATCACTCACATATCTTTGGGATCTTGGGCTCTTCTTCCTATGTCCCTCAGTTCACATGTGTGAAAATACAGATGAAATTTACTCTTTAAATGTCAGTATTATAATCACTCACAGGTGTTTCATGTCTTTCATGTTTCATCAAAACTTTTCAAACCATAATGGCAAAATAAGCCATTCATAAGAATTGAGCATAGTTGCAGAAGATCCAAAGTGCAGTGCACAAAACAAAAATCAAAACTAAAAAAAGACAAGTTTTAAATATTTTATCTATTGTATGTTTTTCTCTAAAAGGATTCTAATTAATTGAAGACAATTTATTTGCTAGAGAATGGATGAATGAATTGAGAAATAATTCAGTCAGCAATTGGCTGTGGTCACCATTACTTGCACAGGAATATGATTCTTCCCTACAGAAACCGAATTGTACTTGAGAAAAGAGGGATGCTACCATTTCAATAATTTCTTCATTCTACCAAGACAGACAAATTAGGACCCATAGAATCCCTGTCTTACATGGCACTTCCTTTAAAGCAAAATTGTCACTCTGAGTAACTTTTTCCCTAGCTGTGAGACATTCCTATGTCATTTATTCCTTTAGATAGATGTTATTTCCACCTAGGAATATTAAAAAAAAAAAAAAAAAAGCAAAAAATGACTCACCCTCTGAGTTGAATATCACCCAAATTAGAAATATAAGCTCCATTTGCTTCAGGTTTTCCCTGGATACACCACCAGAAGCAATACTATATGTACACATGTAGCTGCAAAATATTTTCATTTCCACATGTCAGTGGTGACCATCACTGGATTACACTATTTTTTGCTGTCTGTAAAATATTTTACCCTCCTAGTTCTTAACACCTTTTAGTGATGAAAAGACATCACATGCAGCTCCAGGTATCTTGCAAACACTGAGGAGTGATTACACAGTACACTACTAAAATACATGCCCTTTTCAGCATTTTTCAGATTGTCAAGTTGAATAGAACAGTGTTAAGAAGTAGATTATTCAGGAAACATCCATACATGAAAAAGTAACAAGTTTTCCTAAGTTATAATTCAGAATTCTGCTCTATTTTCATTCCTTGTGTAGAGTTTTATATTTTTTCTATTACATCTTAAGCAAATTGTAGATGCCACACTCTTTTCTTGAATACAGAAAATACAAAAGTTAAAAGTTCTAAGTAATCATATAATTTGTTCAGGAAACAGACTGATAAGTGAATGCAAGGAATTGCCTGGTTCAGTTTTGTTTTCCTCTTCTTGAACATTTTTCTAACTGAAAGAAAACGTGTAACTTCCCCATCCATCTTATCAGTCATCATTAATGGGAGTTAAACGTTGTGACATTTCACTGGTAACTTCCCCATAAAGACAGCAATATAATGTTTTGTATTCTATGCAGGTTTAAAAATAATAATAATAATTAAGAAATTATTGTCATCCTCTACTTGTACACAGACTTGAAACAATTAAGTATCAAACACCAAATATCCCACTTGTGAACATGACAGTGATTTCCATGACAGCGGAGAGAAGACAGGAAAAACGAGGACAAGGGGTGAAGGAAAGCTGCTTACTACAAGATGTCAAAAGTAAAAAGCACTAAATAGAAATACATGAAAAATTAAGGCCTGTAACCATAGATTCCTATGGAGAGGTGGTGTTATTTTTACATATTTCCAGCTAGGAATTCTGAGCATTTCTGTAGTCCAAATAGTAAGAGGAAGCTATTCAAAGTCACAAGAATTTTCCTATCAACTGCAGTGGAAACAAAAAAGAGCCTTTAACCTTAATCAGTTACTTAAAGCGAACTTACAGTGAATTATCTTTTCTCCCCTCTGTGCTCAAAGATAAAACCATTATTTGTACATTACTGATGTTCATGCTGAAAAAATATGCACAGGCATATTACTATTCTTGCAAGTATTTTCAGAGAAGGAATTTGTGTTTGTTATTCCCACGCTACATCTTAAGGTCATGATTCACTAAGAAAATACTTATTTTTGTGCTTTGAATGAGATTTTTTTTTTTTAAATATAAATATGATGAAATCATTTCTAATTGTATTATTCCTATTCTAATTATTAAAAATCAGACACATTTTGAAACATTAGGTTCTTAGGTAGAAATACATCATTACCACAAGTATTTGTCGCAAACGTGTCTACTCAGTCGAGCTGCTAAGCATTCTTCTATACCTGCATGATGAAAAGAGCTCCAGATCTATGCATACATTAAATAAGAATAAAAAGTATATATTCTAAATTGGTAATTATAGAGCTATTGAATCTTAGGCAATGCCTGCTCTCATTTACTGTGACTACTGGTAATTCTAAACATGCAGTGAGCACTGAAGGCCCTTGTAATAGGTGAAAACTTGAGATTTGCATGATTCTGTAGCCTCTATCATTATATAGTCAGCCAAAGAAACAAAAACAAAGTAAAACTTGGCCATTTAAAAGGGAAAAAAGTCTATTAATTTTGGAACGAGAGATAAATAAATAAAAGAAAAAGAAAATATTAAAGTTGCAAACTTCCACTCTCAAAACAACTCATATAATTAAACGTTCTCCTTTCCTTTCAGTTAAGAACTAATTTTCTGAAGGGATGTCAAGGGGACTGCTGCTATGTGTTTTGATAAAGTTAGCATGCCATCATCTGCTAAATGCCTATGACATGTTTTACCTTTCTTGTCAACTTATGGCTCTTCCATTTAAGAACTGTTTAAATAAACCAGTATACATTCACACCTACACCTAGAAGTAATGCTTTAAAAGAGTGTTTATTTTACACTTCCTCCTTATTCTTGTTTTCTGCCATATGCTGTTTCCTCTGTGCTGTTCTGATATCATATACAATAACAGGTGCAAGTGAAGTAAAAAGGAAAGCAGTGTACTTTCCCCCTCATTTGTCTCAAGTATTTATTGACAGACAAAGGTGATAAAAATTGTGAGGCAAAAGGTCTAGCCTGACATCTCCTTTAAAGTCTCAACAGTGTACTGAACAACCACAACTCAGTAGCTTCGTCTCCTGCTCTAAAGAAGCAAGACAAACAAAATTCCCAAATATCTTTATATATTTAGATTTTTCTTCTGAAATCTGGCCTGATGTTTGGAAAGTTATATTTGATGGCAAAGTTCCCAAGAGATTCAGCAGAGTATTGCTGTTTTTTTTTTTGTTTGGTTGGTTGGTTGGTTTTTTTTTTAATATCTATAAATTCTTCATCTAAAATACATGTACATCAATAAAAAGTATAAAACAAAAAAAAGGGAAAGTTAATCAACACAAAATAAACACAACCCCATCCTTCCTTCAGCAGATTCTTTGGAGTCAGAAGAATTCATTTTTATCACACTGCAGAACTCCTCTATTCAAACAACAGCCCAGGGGATCAGCAGTGGCCCCCTAATCATCCTCGCTACCAGAAGGCAGAAGCAAGTGCTATTGATTAAACACAGCATTCTGTAAGATCCAGTTCTTCTGATCAAATTTGTATTCTCTCCCTTAGACGTCTAGTTCTGCTTAGTTCTGAACAAAATTATAGATGTACCTTTGTTAACTTATGTTCATTTCCAGAAACTGATCCTCTCGGTAATGTTAGCTATTAGTGATTATAGTATTGCTCAAGGCAGATTCCTTGTTGTAAATGGCACCGAACGCTTTACCTGGATATTGCAACAACACATTATGAGCATTGAGATATAAACAGAATAATGAGTAATGTGGCCAGCCTCTGGATTTAAGCAATAAACTAGCCGACTTCTGTGTGAAGACACACTCAGCTAGAAAATTGAGCTATCATCAAAGCATCTGATATGATGTCTGCGTCTTTTCTACTTTGCTAGTGACTGATCGCTATGTTCAGCTGTGAACCATGGCCCGAAATGAGAAAGGTCAAAGTTTTCAAGGGCGGCTTCTGGATTCAAGTTTCCAGCTTGAAATACCTATAGGCAGATTTCCCAGGTGCAGGGTTGCCTGACGTTTTGCTGGATCCATATTCCTTTAGTATCAGGAAAAAACAATGCTGGAAAAATCCACACGCTACCTCAGATAAAAGCCATTTCATTAAAGAATTGATCCTGAGGTTTAACATCTGTCAGAAGGATGGTATGATCCCTACTAGCATATGCACATTAGAAAATCCAGGTCTAAAAAATTTATTTAGACTACTTAACCTTTTCTCACCTCGTTCCTCAACATGTTTTGTCTGCTGTTACAAAAAAAATCTGTATAAATTTTGGAAATTTGGCTCATTACCATAAACAGTTTTGGCCTTTTATTCAATACAGGCATACTATGGAAATGCTCTCTTATAAAAATAAGGTTTTGTAGAATCTCTACATATATAAAAATAGAAAATATACATTATGCTGGTATAAACATTTACAGGCATCTCTTGATTACATAAGAAAATATGGGAATTACATTCAAGCATCTTTCAATGAATTCCAGAGTTTTACAGTCATCTACTGTGTCACTGGCTACAAAAACAGGAGCACAGCAGCATTATTAGAGAAGTCTGACACTGAGTTCGGGACCCAAACCTGGCGCTGTCAGCAACCTGTTGTGACCTAGTCCAGCACACCATTTGGAAACTTCACTTCTTGTCCGCTTTTCTAAAACCAAATGCACCCAAATGAAGTAATTCTCTGTTTTCACGTAACAGGAGCAAGGGGTGGGTAATTCCTATTTGCAAAGTTATGGGTGATTTCTTAAGAAAGGGAAAATAAGTGTAGTTCTCAAGCATTTCACTGCTATTGGTAAAGATGGGATAACTTACACCATTCTGTACTAAATGAAGAGTTGTTCCTTTTCCTTATACTGCCAGCACCAAGTGATACCATACGACGTCCCAGTAGCGATGCTAAGGCTGTCCTTTATACTGCTCTCTGAAGCTAAGTGCCAACTTGTTTAACTTGTGACATTTTGCCACAGCAAACAGGAAGAACGCTGAAAAGACGGCGATTAGGCCGAATGCCTCCCTGCTTGGGCAACTCAAACGAATACACGTCCCTTAAAATCCAACGTTCAGAAATCCTTCATCCCTGTGACCTCCCGCCTCATCTCATTACGGCGCGTCTACCGACTGTCTTTGCCCCTTTCGCACCAGAAAGGGCAGCGCGGACAGGGGCCCGCCGCAAGGCCGGCAGCTCCCCGCGGCGCCGAAGGGGGTGCCCGGCCCGGAGCGGGGCGCCGCACCCCATGGAGCCTCCGCGGCTCCTCCCGCCCCGGCATCGCTGCCGGCGCGGCCCGCTCCCAGCTCCGCACGCCGATCCCGAGGCCAGGTGACACAAAACGACGCGGTTCGGGGACGGGAGGAGCGCCGGGAGGGAGCCGTGCCTGCTCCCGGGGCTCTGACAATTTAATTCGGGGCTTTCAGTAACTTTCACCCGCGCCTCCCATTCTCCCAGAAACTTCGTACAAAGCCGAGGAGTGGGAAAACAAAGGGTCAAAGGACAAAGAGCCCAGCCGGGAGGGGAAGGGAGTGCTCGGGCTGACCCCTCCTCACCTGCTTCCACCCCGGGGCATACGTCGGGGGCCCCTGACCAGGGCGTGAACCCCCTCTGCAGCATGCGTGGGCTCGCTCGGGGTCTGCTTCGGGCCCGACCATTGGTGCTCTCGGGAAATAACTCGGCCAGAGTTTAGGGGAGAGTCTGCTCCCCTAAAACGCTGGAGGCCCCAGCACCGGCTGAGCACCGCAGGACGCCACCAGGAGAGAAGCGATCGGGAAGACAAGAAAAAACGTCCTCACTGCTCTGCTGCAAGTGTCCCGTCCGCCTCAGCGCTGCTTTAAACTCTCGCTGAAACGTCGCCAAGCGCCGTTTTTTGGCTGTCCCTCTCTCCCCTACACACCTATACAGAGAGTGATCCCTCTCGCGAAACTCCTACCCTGCTCAAACTCCCCTGAAAGTGGCAGGTATCCTGTTACCTGTTGCTACGAGGTCCCTGTGCTTTCACCGGAGTGTTTTAATCCTTATTATTATTTTTTTTTTTTCCACTGTAACCTGGTCGTTGCAGAAGCCATACTGCTGTTGGAAAGCAAGTTCAGCCAGGCGGCGGGGCACGGCACGGCACGGTTCGGTCGGGCAGTCGGGATAGGACGGGAGTTACAGACTTTTTCGAGACAGCATTTCCAAACACTTTAAGAGGTTGTTTTTCTTTCTCACGTAAGCTAGATGTGAGCTACCGGAGCCTCTCTTTCCTGAAGGAGAAATTAATCTAGTCCTCAATCAGGGAAAAGCAAAACAGAACCGCCACGGATGTGGATATTGGGGTGTGAACGCGGCTGGGCTCACGCGGAGCCCCACGACCCGCACGGGAAGAGCCGCCGTGCCCCTCTCCTGACCTCACCGTGAGAGAAAGACACTGCGTGGGGAACGAGCCCGAGCTGAAAGCCTAAGGGTCGCCACTTGGGAGCACGAGGTGCAGCTGCGATGCTTTCGCGTGAAATCTGCTGAGGGGACGGGAACAGGACTCGTGGCAGCCCGTGCCCTCGGTGAGCTGCAGCCAATTACTTCGCTTTCATGTGAAAAGTTTCGCGTATGGCTCCATGTGAGGAAACGCGAGAAGCTGACGAGTCTTTGTTGTGATTTAATCAAAGAAATTAAAGAGGGAAGGGTTGGGATACACCCAGTTTGGGACTTCAAAAAAAAAAATAAAAAGGAAAAAAAAAAAAAGGGAATTAGTTTTCAGGACGCTCTGTCCAACCGTCTTCCCGATGCGCAGGGCAGCGCCGGGCTCGCCGAGCCCATTCATCGCACCGCTGCCGGGGGTTTGGGGTTTCTCTTTCCCCTTAATGGGGTTCCTTTCAAGACGCGATTGCAATTTCGGGGGGAAAGGGTGAGTAGGTGCCAAAACAAGCGGAGGGTGGGGCGGATTTTAGTGTTTCAAGCAATTTAGCAGTTGTGCTCGCAGCAGAGATGTAGGTGGGTACTTGAAAACCTCTTTCACCGGAGTGTCCTATTTTAGCAATTCTAATTAACACAGAGTTTAAAAGATGCAAAGGAAGAGCGAGCTCCTTGCCTTGTTTCCAATGGGCGCGGGGGATACCGTCAGGTACAAAGTGCTCCTAGCTTGTTCTAACGTGCACCTTTGTTTAAAAGAGTAAAATAATAATAATAAAAAAAAATCAAGCTCTTCCTCCGATTTCAACTAATGTATTTAAAACTGGATTTATTCCCTCTGCTTTGTGTGATTTGATACCTACCGTGTAGCCCTGGCCCACTTTCAGCCCTGCGGGTGCGCTCTATTACGTGCGCGGCTGAAAGAAAAGGGAAAAGACGCTCCTGCGCGCTGTACCTGCGCTTAGGAGCTGAATTGTGAGCAAAGCCGGGCTCAGCGGAGCGCGGATCCTCTCCTCTCCCTGCAGCCGTGGCTGTGCGAGTTCAGCCCGGCCCCTCGGATCAATCCCTCAGCGTTTCCTGACGCTTCTTTACACGGCTCCTTATTGAAAAGGAGCCTTTACCGCCACCTATAAATAGCCCCGGAGCGGAGGCATTTTCCCTGCGCTCCGTTC
The DNA here is from genome assembly GCF_987193195.1 of Phasianus colchicus. Lineage (NCBI taxonomy): Eukaryota > Metazoa > Chordata > Aves > Galliformes > Phasianidae > Phasianus > Phasianus colchicus. The sequence goes on along the minus strand of NC_143437.1, from coordinate 19,819,943 downwards.
TCCCCACTCAGCACTCTCTCCCCCGCGCGCCGTGCGGGAGCTGCCCGCATAGTCCCTTCGCAGCCTTTGGGGCGAGCGGTCGGCTCCGGGTTCCAACACCCAGACCACGCCGGGAACCTTGAACTTTGTTCCCAGGCACGTGAGGGAGAGGAGCAAACACCGACACTCACCGCGCTCTTTGGATTCTCAGGCGCAACTCCGTCTCTCCCTCTTCTTTGTGTATGAATGAGCGGAGGTTACAGCCCGGGCACGCTGTATAATGCCCCGGATAACCCCGGCCCTGTTAATTTAATGCTACGCTAACCCAACGGCGTGCCATTGGAGCCCTGCGAGGGAGCCGGCAGCACCGCGCCTCCCCGCGCACAGCCTCTCTAAGAGCCACCGTCCCTCCTACAGGACGCGGGGGTTTTGTCCCCACTCGAAACGACCGGGCGCTGCGCGTGGGGTGAGCGCAGGGAGAGGAGAAGGAGCATCTCTCGAGGCGCGCAGATAGCGCGCAGCCATCGCCCTCACGTCCTTGTAGCCCGCTCCTTTTTTTTTTTCCTCTCTCTCTCTCTTTTAATTCCCCCAGATGGGTTTTGATGAATACAGATCGTTACCCGCGCGGATATCACGGGAATTGTCTGGGGGGCCGAGCTGAGCGCTCCGGGAAGGAGGAGGGAGGGCTCTGAGCCGCGCTCTCTCTCATCCCCAGCTCCCCGCCGGCTCGGGGGACAGCGCGACCGCCTCACCCCCCCCCTTCCCTCCTCCTCCTCCGCTGCTCCTTCCTTCCTTCCTCTGCCCGAGCGCATTTCTCCCCCGCGTTCGCCCACGTTCCATTCCTCCTTGCAGGGAGGAAGGAGCCGTGCGAACTCCAACTATAAAGGAAAAAAAAAAAAAAAAAAGGAGAAAAAGAAAAAAAAAAAGGTGGGAGGGAGACAAGACGGGAATAAAAAAAAATAAGGAAGGGGAGGGAGGAAGAAAAAAAAAAGATAGAAAGTGTCTGTGCGTGATCGCTGCCCATCTGTGCGAAAGGTGCTGGCTGCGCGGTACTCACATGGCTGTGCGGAGCGGCTCGCGGCAATTAATGAGTCTCGCAGCTGGAGCTCCTCTCGGCCCGTTCTGGTGGAGCGCTCTCCGCTGCCTCTCGCGCACGCACAACCCCGAGCAGATGCTCCAGGACCGGCCGCTCTGCGAGGGGAACAACGCGGGAGGGTTTGTATCGCTCCACGTTCGGGTGTGTAGCCTATAAATAGCGAACTTTTTGATGGAATCAGCGAACAAATGAGAGGAGAAGGCGTAATTTTGCGCAGGGAGCCCCCCTCTCTCTTTGCGAGATTAAACCCCCCCAGGCAGCGGCCAGAGCGAAAGTTGTGGGTGTGCAGAGAGGAATTTGAGTTCACTGCGATCGTGCGCGAGATTTTTGTTTGTTTGTTTATTTGGGGCTCTGCTTTTTGTTTTCCCCCCACAGCCCATACGTTACACCCTCCCTCCTTCAAACCGGGGGCAGGAACTGACCCGGATTAACGCCGACTTTAACTCTGAACTGGAAATACGGGGCGTTTGGGGGTGTTTCTTTTTTTTTTTTTTTTTTTAATTTTATTTTTTGGAGGACGAAGAGAGGGGCCCACACTATCCCGGATGGACGCGGATGAGGCGGGCAGGCGGCTTTCTTGACTTGGAAAGCAAGAGGGGAAATAGGAAAAACCAAATCAGACTGGAGTTATTTGAGGGATACTTCGGAAGGGAGGAAGAGAAAGGGGAAAAATGTTTGTCCGTAGCTTTGGGCAATACCCCGAAAGCGCTTTGCCTGGGGTTCCCCTCAGCCCGCACAGAGTCGCGCTGCGGGGTAGGAGCGGGTGCAGTGCTCTCCCCGAGATCAGCGGTACGGGGGGGGGCCAGCCCTGCCGGGGCAGCCGTCGGGCAGGGTCCCTCCAGGCAGGCTGCGCTCAGCCCTCTCCCCGTATTTTAGCTGAATATCGGCAGTTTTGGGTCTCCCCTCTCGCTGACCGCTCCCCGCCTACGGAGAGTTTGCGTGCCAGGAGTCAGAGATCCAACCGCGGCACCGAGGTTTTCTTCCCTGCCCGCGCTGACCTGCCGTCCTGTCCCGGGGAGCGCAGCCCTGTGCCTCCCGCAGCTCCGGGACGCGCCGCGCTCCCCTTTCCCGGCGGCAGCGAACGGAGCGGCCGCGGGGCGGTGCCACGGACGGCCCGGCCCGGCCCCGCAATGCCCGCTGCCGGTCCCGGTGGCTGCCGCAATCCGAGCCCTGCTGCCCTGCGTTCCCCTCTGCCCGACGCCCTGCTCTGTCCGCGCACGTTTCCAATCTCATGGCTCATAAACTATTAGCGAGGAGATTTCATTATTCACCTTCTGTATCCTACGAAGGCGAAAAAAAAAGAAATCACAAAGATAATCCCGATCCGAGCAGCATCGCGATGCAATGGGAGAGCTGCACGGGGCCCCGGTGCTTTGCGGTGGGTGCTCCCGAGGAAAGGGGAATCCTGGGGGGCTTTCTGTCTTTTTTTTTTTTTTATCTCTCTCTTTCTTTCTCTTTTTTACCCCCTTTTTTAATAGGCTGTGCAAAAGTTTGGACCATGAGGTAATTATAAAAACCAATATAGCGAATCTTAGAGAGAGACCCACTTCGCAATTTTACACCGAGAAACGAGGTATTCCAGCAAAATCTCGGGTCATCGCCGACAATGGAGAGATGTTCTCTCGCTGTTTAATATACATGGGGTGGGAAATGGGAGGAAGGCACTGCCAGAACATGTAGTGCCAAAGGAAAAAAAAAAAAAAATCAAATTACTGCATCACATTTTGGGGCTATTTTGCAGGACGCTTCAAAAAGAGACCCACACTTGATTATATCTCCAATGATTTTGCTGTGTAGCTGCTAGTTAACAGTAAGGAGCAAAAGGGGCTTTCTACAGAATCTGTGCATTCGGATACCTTCAAAAAGAGAAGGAAAAAAAAAAAATTCTTTATATGTTGATGGCACATCTGGGACCGCAGGTGACCAACCCGGACCAACTTTTAATTAACACATTGACCTGCCGAAGAAGCAAACTCCTTGGAAAAAATGCTATGTATACACCAAGAGCTTTTCACGTGCTGTGGGATCAGCTTGATTGCCTGCCCCAGCCTCCCCCCCCAACTCGTTCTGGAGGAACATTGCCTCTGAAGGGAGTGCATGGCAGTGCCCAAAGAGCCCGGAGCTGCTCAGCAGAGCGCAGAGATTCGGGTGCTCAGGGGTGGGTTTCACACTGCACGTTATGCCTGGGGCTGAGAGCGGCCCCACCCGTGTGTCGCGGCCCTAAAGCCCCCCCCGGGTGAAGCACAAAGAGAGGTTAGTGGCCTGAAACGCAGATCCTTCCCTCTCTATTCTGTCTCACTAATTCTTTATATCTGTATTTGTATTCCTTTCTTTTTTTTTTTTTTTCTTCTTCCCCCCCTTTTTTCCAGAGCATATTTCAGGCAGGTTAGGTGCATTATGCCCCCTCTGCTCCCCCCCACAACCTTCAAGCAGAGAGACCAGAGTATGTGGAGTTAAAGTGTAACTTCTTGACAGGTAATAATTAAAAAGCTTCTTTCTAAATCTCTTTCCCCTCTGCTGAAACACCGAGGCTTGCTTTTGCAATAGATCGCATTGATCGCACTCTTTGCACTGAGCTGCCACCAGCCCCCAGCCCAGCTGCTCTTCCTCTGCACTCACCAGCACCTTCCTCTCCTTTGGCTGGATGGCTGCTCCAGGGCCACTTCTGGGACCCACCAAAGGGGACCTACTATCTCTCACACAGCTGGGTTGTAACTGTATCTCTGATTTTTGCCCTACGTTCACACTGTGGGGGAGTTTAGAAAGAAAAGATATGCAAGAAACCAATTCACTGCCATTGCTAGGAAGGACCCCTGCCAAGAGGCCTCAAACTCTTTCCAGGGGCAGAGCTATCCAAAGCAAACCTTCAGCCTCGTCCTAGCAGCTGTGTTGAAAGTTTTAGGTGCTCTGAGTTACATGAGGTCATAAATTAATCTGCCAGAGGAGTGCGGCATGCACCTGATATCAAGGGAGGGTCAGGAGCCGGCCAGCTCCAGCTGGCCCCACGTGTGATTTACTCCAGGCTTTAAAGATGTATGCTGTGGTGTTTTGATAAGAATAAAAAGAGTCAGCAGTTTGATTTGGCAATATTTTTTTTTTTTTTTTTACTTTTCTTTCTGAAGAGGGCTGCAGCTTAAGCTACGGAATTTGTTATTGCTCTCAGGGTGCTTTTTAGCAGAGGCTCTCAGTCTGCATGGGGCTATCTCATACCTTTGCTGTTAGACTTAACCATGTTTCTGTCTCTCTGGAGCAAGTCAGACAACAGCACGCACTTCAGCTCCTCTCCTGCCTGCAGCATCTCCTGGAGCACTCAGAAAGACCACAGCCCAGTTGTGCGCGTGAGCTTCTCTGCCTCAGTAACGGCCCACCGCTGTGTCACATCTCTGACCTCCTACCACAAGTCTTTGCTCTATAGGTCACCCTCTTCCCCCGACATCATTCCAGTATGTGAGCACTTTCTTTTTGTCCTGTACAGGTGCGTTCACACATTCTTCAGGGCTGAGTGTGGGAGGGTGTCCTGCTCTTAGCTGAACTCATCTCTTACACGCAGGTCCCATCACACCCACGGTGCCCTCACCCAAAGCCTCTAAACTTCCAGTCATAGCCTTCAATCAGAGAATACTGAAGGGATGACCCTATTCTGACATGGAGAGACCACCAGAAATGCCTCAGAGCAAGGAGTGATGCATCAAGAGCATTCTGTAGAAGTGACAGCAGTGGGTGCCAGAATGGGGTACTCAGAATCACATGAGGAGTTTGGGATTATATCCCTGTTTTTATTTTTTCCCATTTCTTCCTAGTTTCTCTGCCTTTAAAATAGGAAAATAGCATCTGACCCTTTTCTATGAGGCAATTGCTGTCTGAAAAAAAAATAAAAATCAGAAACCCTCTGAGGACACAATTGGTGACAGTGTTCTGAGGTGGATATGCTGCCATTCCTGTGTTGTGCTTGGCTTACACTTCCCAGCACAGACCCTGTTTTCTGTTGCATGTAGCTTTAGAAAAAACATCATCACTTCAGCTGAAAACTGATATGCTGACTGTCTGTACCAGGATGATTATTTTGAAAATACCTGCCAAAACAATTTGTCCATTTCCAAGAACAAGGTTATGGAAAAATAAACAGTTTTGCTCATACTAAAAAAATGGAAACTTTTTCCTTTGAAATGCTCTGCTGCCCTCAGGCTTTGAAGCACGGACTCAAAATGTGACCTCTTTCATTCAAAACGTGCCTTTCCTTTCTCTGAAAATTCACACAAATCTTTCTAACTTGTAAATATTAGATTTTTTTCTTTCTTGAATGAGCACATTCTCAGTAATGATTTCTTTTATTCTAATAGGAAAAAAAAAAAAAAGGAATCATTAAAGACTGGTCTTGTCTGAGAACCGAAGCTTAAGGATACTGTGGTAAAGCTAGATTTCCACTTTAATCCCCACCTCCAAATTTTCCCAGTGAGCCCAAGCCTTGGCACAGGATCTGAGAGGTAGGAATCCTATCTCTTCTAAGCTCCAAATGATTTGAAGGTTGTATCAAGAAGAAAGGTCTGTGCATGAATACGACAGGGAGAAAATTCCACCCTGTGACAGAGAAGGCAACGGAAGCAGCCAAGCAGCCTGGAGAGAAAAACTGGGACTGGTGTTTGGAGCAGGAGCCTGGGACTGATTAGGTAAGGAGACACAAAGGTGGTACGGAAAAAGCAGAGAGAAAGTGCTCAGCAGAGGAGCCCGGAGGGGAGAAAAGGGGCTGGCAGGGCAAGGATAACAAAACCGTCTAATACTGTCAGCCAAGAGCAAGGATATGTAATTGCAGAATGTCCAGAATAGCTGGGCTGAATCTCAGGTGAAACACAGTAAAAACTGTGTAAATCAAAATGTTTTATTTCTGTATTGTTAACTGATGTACTTCAGCTTCTCTGTTAAGCATTAATGTTTTTATTTTGAATAGAATTTATTTTCTGATGCTAGAAAATAAAGAATTTAATGACCTTCACAATAAGTATTTCTGAGCAAATTCAGAACATTTTAAAATGATTTCTGTGTGTGTGTGACATCAAGCTAAGGGAATGTACTACACAGTCGGCACAGGCTGTAACATCAAGTACTCAAACGTTAGGACAATGTCTAAGCCGAGGATGTCAGAGTTCCTAAGTTCTGCCTCCCTACACTGAGATATTTGACCACACAGAGTTCATTCCACCAACTTCCCAAAATACAAATGAAGCCCAGCAAGGTATGCCTCCTCTGTGGGCAGGGCACAAGTTCATACTTTTTATTCACTGTATTTCCAATTTGTCACAGAGCTGGGTACTGTTCACAGACAAGGCAGACAATTACAAGGAGAGAAAGCAGGGCCTTGTGGCAATGTGACAGCTGAATTTTGTTTGTAGAATCTGAATCCACTCCCCTTTCACCTCAAAGCTTCTATAATGTGAAGAAAGTCACCACAAGATGTAATAATTAGCAGAGATTTTTGTGTTATGGGAGCCCATCATGAAATTCTGGAGTTGGATTTGTTGAAGAAAATTCCTAGGACAAAATCCATGGGACTGTACATCAACAATGCTAAGGGATGCAGAACGTCAAAGAGGCTGGAAAAAAACAAGTAACCAGCATCTCTAATTGGATACTCAAAAATAGTGGGCACTTCTGACTTTAATCTCATTTAGTTGGAGCACAGATTTATTAACAAGGATAAGACTATCTCATTGCTTCAATTTTTTGTTGTAAAGGATGTTTGCCAAACACCCAGACGCTATTCATCTTGTGGCTGCAAGAGGAACAGCAGAAAAATGTGTTGGGTTCAAACTGGGATTTCTGTGCCCCAAACAAAACCTACAGAGTCCCACACAGATAAATTCAGCCACAGAAACTAGCTCCTGTTAGCCCTGTTCCATGTACTACGAATGACAAAGTGGTGCTCACAAAAATATCAAGCAGAAAAGTCCCACACCCTTTCAAATAATATTCTTGTAAGTTGTACATGAACGGATGAAACAAAGTGTTTGTTGTTTTTTTTTTAATTTTTTTAAAGTTACTTTTGAAAAGGGAGGAAGTGAGAAAGAAAAAAGGAGAGGAACAAGCCCATGATGTCAGAAAACATGGAATACATCAGTTTTGGACATTTAGCCCAGCAACTCGTCTTTGGTTACTGCAAGATCTCTTTTCCTTTGCTTTTTTTTTTTTTTTTTTTTTTTTTTTTAACATCCTTGCAGTTGCTTCAGAACAAACATTTTTTCCTATGACAAATTTTGAATTTTGAGGAAAACTGTATTTCCCAGAAAATTCTTGATCATCTCCAGGTATGTGAAGGTGCCATTAAGAGCTGCAGGATAACACATCTTTGCAAGGGATTGTTACTGAGTGGTGTGATCAGCTCTCATTCTGTCACTTCCTACTGCTTCCTGCTGGTTTTAAATGTTTATAGACTCTGTAATTTGCTTTTAATTTGAGTGTGTGTATGTGTAAAATACTATATGACCATGCAAGATTTATCTTCTACCTAATTTATTGCTGTTCTATTTCTTCCATTAAAGCATAGGTTTTTACATCCATTCATTGATTTTACATTCCATAGAATCACAGAATATTCTGAACTGGAAGGGACCCACAAGGATCACTGTGTGCAACTTGTGGCTCCATACAGCACAGCCAAAATCCAAACCCTATGTCTGAGATCATTATCCAATTGTTCCTTGAACTTCATCAGCTCGAGACCATGCCCACTGCCCACTTTGTCTTTTTTTGCTCAGATAGCATGTATTTAATTGCTTGATTTTTAATTGCTTATATATTATTTAATTTAGCATTGACAACTATCTGTAGGGAACTGGAGTAAAGTCTCAAAAGTTTTCAGGTGGATGGAAGAACTATTAACAACATAGACTGCTCTACAGTGAGCTGAATTTGCACAAGCAAGGGGCAAAAGAAAATTGAATATTTAAAGTTCTGTTTTCTGTGTTACAGAGGAGTTCTAGAATCACTCTCCTCTGTAATGTAAAGATAGTAGCATGATCACCAAGCATGTGGTCCTGACCTCAAACCGAGGAGCCTTGGCCTAGAGTCAAGCAGTCCCTGCAGCCACTGAAACAGCCAAATTAACTGTCTGTTTAGCCATGGATTAAAATTCATCCACTGATCCAAGACAGTAAGTGAGACAATAATTTGGGACTCCTACTTTGGTTCACAGCAGATTCTCATTTAGAATAAAGCTGTAGTTCAGTGTGAGTTTTTATGCCCAGAAATAATCATGATGGCATTGTAAAATTGTACCTGTAATAATTTGAACAAATGAGGTAAATAAATGCAAATATAAAAGGAGCAAATGGATCCAGTTTTCAGTAATGCAGAGACTGTTCAAGAGCAGGGGATAAAGACAGCTTCAGGAACCCTGATATGATCAGCAGTCACCATTACTTTGAGTAGTAACTCATAACAAATAAAGTGCTATTTCCACTGAGTAAGGACCTCTTCAGCATTGCTTTTACCACCACAACCTAACTCACTGCTTCTCTAGCAAATCACAGACTTGATTGAAATGTTATAGAGTAAATTGCTTAATGCTTTCTAGAGACCTCAAATATGTGAAGTACCTAGTGCATAAATGTGACAGCTAATTTCAAAACCAAGGACAAAAAAACCCAACCTGCTAGAGAACAGAGGCTCTATCTTTTTTAACATCTCTATTAGATGCTGTACTTGGCCTTAGTGACAAAGCAATATACACTCCAAAGTCCATCATTTTTATACAACATACGAGACAGAACAACTAGCGCAGTCTCAGTTACACAAGACAAGGATGGCCATCTGCTGCTGAGGAACTGGTTTTGACCCAAATAACAGCAAGTGTTTGTGTCTCACGGACAGAAACTCAAGGTGTGTCATTTGCATCTCCATTGAACAACATTAAAAATAAAACCAACAACTTCAAGACATAGTATGAAAGTCAAGTTAACATAAAACAGTATATTTACTTCTGTGCTTGTATACCCTATATCAGAAGCCCTTTCACACTGATAAATGTCCTCATCATGGCCAATAATAACTAAAACAAAACAAAAAAGAAAAAAAGCCTTTTATTTTTCTCAGTATACCTATCCAAATCAAAGATCTGTTATTTATGTCAATAAAGATTTACTCTTTCTTGTGATGATAATCCCATACCATCTCACCTCTGAGGTGACTATATCTCAATGATGAGTGGATAGATCACTATGTAAAACTAAGTACCTACTTTGAGGTATAGTAATCTGACCGTATCTCCATGTATCTTGGAAGGCTCCAAAACAACTGTAGGGGTCATGATAAATCATTTGAGTATAAGGTTAATGCTCATTGCAATAGCATTGCAATATTTCATAGGTATATGTGCAAAGGCAAAGGTTTTATTCATAAATACACTGATGATATAATTGCCTTGGATCCTCCTAGCATAAATTTAGAGAGAGGAGTAAAATAAAAGATGACTCTAATTTTCTGGCTATGAAGATGACTTTTCCTACGAGCAGTGGCCGGTCCATCTTTGTCACACTCGGCATTACAAAACTCCCCACTCGCTCACCCGTATCACCACCAGAGAGAAGGTGAAAGGCAGAGCTGTCTAAGGAAGTAAATTTAAGATGATTAAGATAGTCTGGACTTGCTGTGTGGCCTCAGTAGTTCACTCATGGGAAGGCTTGCCAAATGGAAATGGAAGTTAGGCACCTAGTCCAACTCTCACAATCAAGAGGCAACCTCCCTAAAAGCAGCATGCCTGTCTTTCACTGGATTCAAACTGTCAGAAAGAGCTGCAGCATTTAAACTACTTTCATGGTGAGGGAAATTTTCAGTTTTGGGATTGTTTTCTAGGTCACACGTGGTAACTCCACATTTATGTGAATAAGGAAAGTACACAGGCCTAGTTGTAACACTTCAGTAGAGAAAAGGCAATTGCTTGAGATCTAGCAGCTAAAATTTGTGATTCTAGTTTTAGCTCTCCTTCCAAATAATAAAAATGTATTTAAAATAAATATCTATAATAAGATGTACTGACAAGAATAAAACTGTGGAAATCTCATATATTTGAATACTTGCTGTCAAATGGAAGCTACTGTAGAAGGAGTTACTGAATGCTTTCAACACGATAGATGTACTGATTTCCATCCTACAGCATATATGGGCATACATGGACCAGGAGAACAGGGTTCAAGCCTCCATTTTCTGGAGGTGATGATGATGAAGATAAGGTATGTAGAACTGTACGGAGGCGGATGAGGCCAAAAGTGAGACATTCTCATAAATAATGATGCCAAAAAGAATAAAAATAGAAACGACTTCCCAAGCCATCAGACAAATCTTGAACACCATGCTATTTTAATGATTTTGTTGCTGTTATTGCAACCTGAAAATTACTTCTGTTCTTAATAAATACATGTTTATTTCAATATGCCTCACTAACACTTTAACACCCCTCTGGTACTTGACACATTAAAACGCAGGTGAACTTTTCCTAAATACAGAGAACTGTAGAGATAATGCTAGCACAATGTAATGTAAAGCTGAGAAAGAGCATGTTAAAAAAACTAAAATAAATTGAACTCCGGGTTTTTTTTTTAGTGGAAGATTAAACATCTGTAGTATATATATTTATCTAGTCATAAATGTACCAGCATTTTTTAAATGCACTAATATTTTTAAACATGTGAGTGAATCAAGTAATAGACTGGAACAAAGCATGTTATTAGCAGTTCTGCATTCAGAGTCAGTTTGAAGTTAAGCAGACAAGTAAATTTAAACTCAGAAAAACAGATTTTTAGCCCTATAAATTTACCCCACAGCCACTTTTTTACTGTTTGGTAATACTTTGCCTATTAATCTGAAAGTACAATGCAAGCTTCCTTTCTTCAGGAATAATTCTTCTTTGCCTGCATATGTGTATCTTCTCTACCTTTCATTTAGAAACTCTTATTTATCTCAGTACAGGTGGATATCAAAGCCTACTTTTTCTTCTGATTAGAATCTATTGGCAATTGCTCAGACATACCAGTGCCACAGATAAAAAGAGATTCAGATGTTTTGTAGGGTGCTTGGTTCCTTGTGCAAAGATGTTACAGCCTTTAAGCTGTGCAGGTGGTCAGGCTGTCAGGGCTTCCCTCAGCTCCCCTCCTACAGAGTTGTCTTCTCTTGAAGGGAACTTGGAGGAAGACACTTATTTTAGATGGCCTGACATCATCCTGTGCAATCTCTTTTCTCAAAGCTGCTGAATTCTCACTTGTAACTCTGAGGCACTGACTGGTGCCATACATTTGAAGAATTTATTTATCCATTTTTCATAGAATCACACATTATCCTGAATTGAAAGGTACCGACAAGGATCATCTAGTCCAAGTCCTGGCTCCATGCAGGATCACCCAAAATTCAAACCACATTCCTGAGAGTACTGTCCTATTTATTTATTATAATAGAAACAATTTCATTCTGGACTAGTGCTTCAGGCTTCAGATAACAACATCCAAAACAAGTCAATGCTGTCTATGCTTCACAAGGCACAAGAACTCTTTCTCCTTCCCTAAAGAAAAAATTTCTTGTTGAATAGGAAATGGTACACTGGATCATACAAATGGTCCACCTACATAGTGTACACTGCCTGCACTGGCTAGAATCTGATATATCCAGGAAAAATGTTGAAACTACACTATAATCAAGTGGAAATGAAGACTTCCTGGAGGACTTACTTTTGTTTTTAAGAACCAAATAGTGTCCCTTGCTTCAGTTAGGGAAAAAGCTGATTGGCTTTTATTTAATGATGGAACAGGACTGATACATTGATACAAGGTTACTCAGAAAAGTGAATTTATAATGTCCACACTGATTTGAAAGAAGCCTAAAATTAAGGCTGTGTAAGCACAGTGACAGGTTTCTCTTTCTAATCATTCATTTTTCCACATTAAACAACAAATTCTTATGCCAAAAACCAAAGAGCAAAATTTTACATTCACTGAAACCAAATACATTTTAGAAGAATAAATTACAGAATTGGCTTTTGTTTCTAAAGTCTTTATCATTTTACTCAGCAAAGGAATGGAGAAGATGATATGATCAGCAGGTAGGAAAAGTATCTGTGGAGATGTTGGTTGGTATTACTGTTGAGTGAATGTGATACTTATGGAACAGGTAAGAAGCTTTCTGATCTCACACTTCAAGACTTACAATGTGCAAACACTTCTGGGACTCCCATTGATTTAATTGGATCTTGAATATTGACACGATAAACCAGTACTAAAAATGCTGAAAGTTCTGCTTGTGGATAGCCTGGACACTCAGTGCTGCTTGCCTTGGGCCCATGGTTAATTTTTAACAATGGACACAAGCCAGTGACCTGTGCTATTGCTCAGGAATGTCTGACCACTCACTGGCTCCCAGTTTCAACAGAACAGCCACTATACTGGAACTTACTGGTGCTTGAGGATGCACCCAATTCAAACTACTCCCTCCTGTTACAGGGATGTAAGGAATATTGTTACTTTGGAGTGAAAGCACAATGAGATATGTGAAAAGTTTGCTCAAGTTAAAAATGAAATGGGTTCCAGCTGTTATTTCTTATTAGTTTTATAAAACTGTTTTAATAAAGATGGAGCAATTAGACTGAATGCAGTAAAATGATGACTTCAGCTTAAAAGAACAACACAAGGAAAAATATATAAGTAAATTAGGACAGTTGTTGTAGAAAAAAAAAAAAAAAAAAAAAAAAAAAGATGTTCTTCTACTGATTTTAATTTATTTGTGCATAGAAATTTGTAATTAAAACAAATCCTATTTGCTACTTATTTACAACTTTATCATACCAGGACCATAGAGCTGAATTATATTAGGTGATTTATTATGTTTTTTTTTCTTTCTGCTTCTGTGTACACATCTAAATCATGAAGGGAAGATGAGAGCACTAGCAAAATCCAAACACTTTATTCAAAACAAAAAGTGTAATTGTTCAGAAATAGGCTATTGACTTTCACTGGGTTAAACAGCTCATGTAGTGATTAGGCTTGAAGCTATAATTGTTCTTGTCACCCAAACTCTGCTCAGTCAATATCTTTTTATCATATACATTTTTAATCACATATTAATAAACAAGAAGGTGTGCTTTATTGATGCCTGGATTAGTTTATTGACCAACTCAACAACTCTATGTATGGTTTCTGAACAGAGAAACAAGGTCAGTGTGTGAAGATGAGGAATAGTACATTCACAGTCTTTAATATACTTCATTCTAGCAGTCCTCTTGTAAGGTGTTGCAATCTCTACAGTTTCTCCAATTTTTTAAAAGAAATTATTTCATATTTGAAACAACCTCAAAGTTAAAGCACATTTTGGGTTGAGTTTTAAGAAATATAAGCACGAGTTTCTCTAATACAACATGATTTTGACACCTTGACACTAAATTATTTGGAAATGTTTGGGAAATCATACTTTCATGTACTTGTAGATTCCTACTGAATATTCTTTATTCGCATATATTTCTGAAAATATCTAGGCTTTTCAGATTCTCCTAACAACTAACTCTACTCAAACTTCTCGTTCATTCCTTTCTTTTCTCTATGAATTGTTACTGTGGACATTCTTTAACAGTAATTCAGATTTGGAAAGAAGGCCTCTAAAATAAATATATAAAAATAACAATTAAGACAGTAATAGAACACAACAGTACTTTTGTGTGTTCCTTTTCGTCAGACAAAAGCTGTGTATAGGAACTCACATTTCCTTTTTTTTTTTCCAACTTGTTTTTCAAAAGGATGGAAAAGATTATTAGAAATAGATCTTTTAGAAATAGATCTTTTCATCGGTATTTGCACAAAATACTGTTTTGCAATAGGAAAGTATTTAATTGAAAATGTTTTGATGATTCTGTCTGTCAGATGCTCACGTGACATCCTAAAACAAGAGTCTTTTGGAAAAAGAACTGACTGCAGCACGTGCGAAAGTACACATCAGACAGACACAAAGATGAAGTATGCTTCCAACCTGAAGCTCATAGCCTCTAAATCCAGCTGAAAGCTCTTCTCCTTAAGGGATGAACTTAAAATAGGCCAAAATGATTACTCACTACAGTATCATATATTAGTATCTCTGATCTTACCAATGTCTCACACACCTGAATTAGGTGATGACACATCTTAAAGAAAATACTTTTTATTGCCACTTTCTCTAAAACCGTATATACAAGCTGCACTGCTTTGCTTTCTCACTGCACATTTCTTCAGATGACTTGCCAGTGGGCTCCATTCTCTACTGCACAGCACTACTCACAGTAACAAGTTGTTGGAACAGCTCTCCGCACCTCTTTTTCTCACTCAAGAATTGTATTTCATCTTTGTCCTCTAAGTACAGCATTATCAGCTGCATTTTCCATGCAGACTAACTTGTGTAGTATCTGACAATATTTCTGCTCCTTCTGGGCCCTTTTCTGATACTGTCAAGATTTACACAATTTTTCAAAGTAGAGGGAAGAAATATCTTAGTTCAATCAAGTAGTGCTTTCCTGTGTCTTTGACTATAGAGTTTAAAAGACGTACATCTTTTGTTTTCTTTTGCAAGTGCTACTCTATAATCATCAAGCTGTGGTGTTGGGAAAAATTTAAGATCTACATACACTAAAGTGAAAACAGCTAGTGTAACATGAAGAGAAACTTGCTAGTATAGAACAAAAAGCAATACAGATGAGCATCAGTACCAAGTGCAGGCTAAAATCCTGCAGATGACTAACTCACTGGCAAAGCCATTCATATTCACATGAACATTGTATAAGTGCCAAGTGCACCAAGATGTTGCATAGGAGTTCTGGTCATGTAAGGTAAAGCTTCCCAGAGGCACCCTTTAATTGGTCTAATTTTCCCTGCCAAACACCATCAAAGTTCTAGATGTTCAGGCCAGGTCTTGTCACTTTACTATTTCATCACTTTTTGGATTATCTACTCCCAGCATAAATGCTCTCAAGCACATTTGCTGCCTGTATGTTGCTCTCTCTTTCACATGCATACCCACCTACACACCTATAAGAGCCTTACTGAACTCTCAGAAATAGAGATAGGAAAACAATGGAGCCTGAACTGCTATTCAACCTCAGCAGGTAAATGGATGTCCAGATACTTCTTAATTTCAAGGGTAGGTGCAGGAAATCCTCCTAGCCCATTAGGAACACAGTCCACTCTACTTCTGTTTTCACCTTTTTTTGGGGGGGTTGGGGAGGGTGAGAGGGGAGTGGAGGCAAACACACACACACACAAAACTAAATCCCAAGACAAGGAAAAAAAAAAAAAACCACAACAACACAAGCTTCAGGTTGCATATGCTATTCCATATTGTCAGTGCTTGTACATAGGAAGCATATGGAGTTAGGTAAGCCATAACATTTCTGAGAAAGTTATTATTAAAGGGAAGACAACTGCTAGAGCCAGTTTATGAAATGACTGAAATGAGTACTGCACTCAATGAATGGCTGTTTTCCTTAGTAGGAACACACAAAATCACGCCAGCTTGGGATGACTCACCACAAATAGGTGGGTTTGACTCTTGGCTCTGACACTGACATATTGCACGGCCTTAGGCAAATCCCAAAACGTTTGTTTTTACTTCTCCACTTATGTGATCTGGATAATACTTATATACCTAAGGGGGGTATTTTAAGATACAATATGTTTAAGATACTACAAAGATTTTAAATGCTGTAACATAGCTATGCCTCATTAACAACGTCAAGCTAAAATAAACACTGGGATGATTTAGGTAATGTAGTACATGTTCCTGGAACTGAGAACTTTGCTGAACAAAGAGCAAAATCTTCAAAGAGCCAGAGGTAAGGGAAGGCACAGCCCACTGTAAAGCTGAAGTACTTTGGAAGGGTGGATGAATTTATAAGAGAGGAAGAACAAGTTTGTTTAATAGGCAAAAGTTCAGTCTTCATTAGTTTTTTAAGTGGTTGGGCTGAACTGAAAGGCAACACAAGCTCAGAGGTGGGTGAATAAAACAAACATGGGCCTCATTTATCCACATGTATTGAATTTAGAGAGGATTTTGCCAGGATGAGTCCTGACAGTTTGTTCCTACTGCCTACACAGTAAGAAAATTATTAAGGTATCAAAAGAGATACCTTTCAAGTAAAGCTTCCTCTCATGTTATGAAGGGGAGATGTTTTCTCCAAAACTCTGAAAGGTGCTCTGCAGGGATCACAGTATTTCTTCATGTAGAAAGGATCGCTCTTATCCTGTGGGACTTATCAGCAGGTCAGAAATCCAAGTGCAGTGCCACATGTGTTGGAAACCCTTCTGAAAGAGAAGGCCCTGGATAGAGATCCCTTAGCATGTTAATTGCATTTAAGTAATGCTATCAGGAAGCAGGAGCAAAGCATGCAGCACAGACAGAACTGAGGGGCCACAAAACTCTGCCTCAAGAGTCTGGGCCCATCACAACTGCTCTTAAATCCTACTTGTGTTAGAAGGAATACATTGCTGGGCTGTGCCAGAGAGAGGCAACTCCAACCCACAGCATAACAGGTAATACCACAGCATTATCACTTCTGAAGTTTTCTTACTTTTTTATCTTCTCCAAGATGTTTTGCACTTAGGACCTTAAAAGAATAGTGAGAGGAAGTCTGACAGCATGGAGAGTGGTATAAAAGGATTTGAAATCAGGTTAACCACTCTGAAAGTAAGGGGGAAAAGCTTGAGCTGCGTGAGGAAGAAAAGAAGCTGAAGTGGATGTTCTTGGAGTGAGGAAGGATAGAAGAAAAGAGACTTATCTTCAGAAGTGGTCAGTAGCAGGGAATGAGTACAACAACAGCAGTAAACTTCAAAATATCACTAAGTGAGATTTGGGACAGTTACTGACAAGATCTATTTTTTTCACTAGACATTACTGTTTCGGCATTTTAGTAAACATGAGAAAACAACCTGAGTGAGTTGTGATTTGGAGTGGGCCTCCAGCTACTGGAGGTAAACCATACTTCTTTTTACTGTGGAAACAGGAAGGGACTGAGGGTCTGTCTGGCACCCAGTCCATCTCTGGTTAGTTTCACAGAAAGAACCCTGATTGTGACTTCTGAGACTGCATAGAGATGTGAACAAAAGTGTTGCCAGTGGAGAGATCTGAGAGACTTTGGTGTACTTTCAGTCCTAAACAGAGCACTCAAATAGTGCACTATGTAGGAATCAGGCACTCTGGACTTGCCACACCTCATAATTCTACATCAAGGTAATTTTTTAATTTCTACTACAGGCTATTCTGTGATAAATGACACTGAATAGGGCAGTTTCTGTACTTCATACAGCATCTTTATATCTGTCATATTTACCACTTAAGATGTCTCTAAAAATGGGCACTGACTCTAGAATGCAGTTTGGGACACTGACATATAACTGGATACAGAAGTTTCTCTCAGCAGAGATCAGTTTTCAGACTGAAAATACTTAGATCCAGTACTCATTGATAGACTTCATTTTAGAGACACAAAATGAAATTCATATTAAACTAACAAAGCTAATACATTTTTACTACATCTGCAGACCACAGAACACTTTGCTTTCAAGAAAAGTTGAATAAATCACAGAGCTTTCTTAAGGAGACTTCTCCCCTTGTCTTCAGAAAGTCTTTAATGTGACATCTGTCCCTGCACTGTCACCTCTTTTAAAACTAACAAATGCATGACATATAATACAAGATTTATAAATTAAAGAAACCCACCCCTTTTAAGTAATATTCTTTAAATCTCAGTTTCTGACAGTCCTCCTATTTGCTCACTAACTGTAGTAGGCGTATTTTTCAGAAAATAGTGAATAAAAACTGACAAGCTATCGGGGGAATCTGAATGCATAATTGATAGGGGCATAAATTAATATGATTAGGCCTTTATTGGGTGCCACTGCTGCCAAACCTACAAAAGGGGCATGGAATAAAACATGGCTATGTTCTCAGGGCTGATAGACATCAATATGTAATGCATATTATCTCAAGCCTTCTCATGTACTCTGCTTATGACAGCACTCAACCTAATTGAAATTTTTATCTTTCTGTTGCATACAGACAGTTTTGACTAGGTGCTTCCAGGGAAAAGAGAGAAAACCAAATGACCCAAACGAAGGTTTCTCTGCAGAGGTATATACCCCGCTAGCAAATCACTGTAAAATAGATTTCTTTCTACTTGTTAGTTTTCTAAAATCATCTTCAGAAAGCTGTGCTAAAGGTATCCCAGGACTTGGATACCACTCCCCATTTAACTAAACTTAATAGCGCATTTCCCTAAAATTAAGAAAAGAATCAAATGATTGCTTTGTGGAAATTAATATACTGCATGCTCACTTCAACTGAGGTTTCGCTTACTACAGTTCCTGCGTTGCATACATTTAGCTTAGGAAGAAATTATCTTCTTTCGAATAATGAACTTTTTAAAACTATTCTACTTCAGATCTGTGATGGAAAAGTTAAAAATTAAGAAAAGTTTCTTGAAATGACAGCCTCTCTCCAAAATACATTAGCCAGATAACACAGTGTCATCCAATAATTCAAAAATATTTTTAACTTTTTCTTTCCTTTTCAGTTATTAACTATAAATTCCCATCCTGTAAAAAGCCATTCCAAAAACATGGCATTTGGCAGTTATAAAATGTTTCAAACATTTCTATAAATGAGAAATCATCAATATGCACTTTTCCTAAAGCGTTTTGCTTTGACAAGTCAAAGTTGATTAAAAGGTTGCACAGTTAATATTTTGCTCTTTATTATAAAGTTTGTACTGCTCAAGTGTTCCTGAGAACATATGCTGCAATTACTAAATATTTTTATTACAGTAGTGCTGGATGTTGTACAAATAAGATAAGGAGTCAGTTTCTGCTCCATTGTTTACAGTCTAGAATGGGATTATCCCTGGAGTAAGAAACATTCAACCTGTAAAAATCAAAGTAAAACACAGAAAGGGGCCAACACATCACTTTAGCTTCATTGAAACTCACTTCCTAAGACACAAGAAATAAATCTCTTTTTCTTTTCTTTTCTTAATTTATTTCTGGAATATATTTTGAAGTCCATGCATTCAGTTTGATAAATACAAATCATGTTATTGGTTATTTTTATGCTGTGACATGAAGACAAAGACATTATAGCTAAAAAATGACTTTCTCCTCTTAATGGACAATCTTTCACTCTCCTAACTCATTGCTCCATTATCATAAACTGTAGGGCATCCATAAATATGAAGAGGCCACACGTTTTATAGATTAAAGAATGACACATAGACTTCTGAAAGATCCATGTTTCTGCACCTGTTATGTCAAGCCATTTATTTATTTCAGAGTCTACAGAGCACTCTTACATTCATTTTATATCTGCTGCTGGTAGCTGCAAGTTCAACACATGAAACCAACTTGGTATGATTTCCTTTACTTCTTTATATTACATACAAAATATTGGGACATTTTATGGAACACATAGCGAGAGTTGGTACCTAGGGAATGGAAAAAAGAAGTCTTGAACTTTCCCTTGAACATCTTGGAGAAACTCCAAGTATTCTGCCCTAAGATGGATTTGTCTTTTAAATGAAATCATAATGAAACAAGTTTGAGAGCCTACTCCTATGTGGTTTCAGAGCTGTTCGTTCCCACTTTGATGCTTTATTGAAAAACTACTAGCATGGGTACTTGTTCAGCAGTGAGATTGGAGTGATTTGTAGCTGTGGAGATTTCAGGGTAAGCTTAAGTTGTTTTATTATTTTGACTCTTGTAACTTTTTTGTGCTAGGTAGGAATGCCAATACTTACAGTTTATTGGCTAGAAAGAGAATAGCAAACACACTGAACTCATTAGTTAGAAAATGGAGTCTCTTCAAGGGATAGCTTCCAAGCTTTCTTATAATGATATTTAACACCTGAAAAGTTTCTCTCTAGCACAGCTTGGACTTGCAACTACTTTGGGCAGTTCTGGAGAGGAATTACCGTGACTCAGAAAAACTAATAGTGATTTGCGATACAACTTGAGCATCTTATAAGACTGACAGCAGAATGATATCACGATAACAACAGGCATTGCAGGACAACAGATTAAAGTGAATTTCAGGAGACTTAAAAATAACTTCCTTTTTTAATTCTATTTTTCAGTGGATCTGCTCTTTCTTGGGGCCTGAACGTGGACCAGTTCTTTAAGTGGTAGAGTCTGCAGCTCAAGATAGTACTTAGGGCACTCAGCTTTCTTCTTCTTCACTCACTGAGTTACCAAGGCTTTCTGTCCCACCACAATGCTTTGTTTCATCCAGTCTTTTCCCAAGACCCAGAGACATCACTCACCACTGCAGGAGCCTACAGCAACATCTCTTCCAGGCTTTCTCCTCTTGAAGCTTTTGGATACTGCTAGCATCACCAGAGTGGATGACAAAGACAAGCTACATAAATCCTAGGGTCAAGATGTTGCTAACCAGAACACTAATATCAGAATGATCTCATACAAAACTAAGATGATTAGAACTTTCATAGAGAAGTGATGGTGGTGGAGCTAGTTGTTTTCTGAGCGTGGAATTACATTATAACTTTGTAACTATCAGAGTATTTGGTAATTTCTGATGAACAATCAAGGGATTTTTCAACAGTTCAACTTCATATGCTTACTCATGAAAAAAAAAGAAAAAAGAGAAAATGATGTCCTGGCATAATTTTGGTGCCGCTCTAAGAGTGCGGCTTTCCTGATGCCTTATTTTCTTTATTATATACCAAATTTCTTACTTAGCCAAAACAGATTTGAACCGTGTGTTTCAGGGATGTATTAGATGAACCTTGGTTTTTAAGATGGAAATTATATGGACGTACTGCCTGTTTAGAAAACTTTTAAACTCTCCATTTGGGACTGGACACTACAAGACTATAAAAATGTGTAATAATGCACATAAAGTCTATATTATTGGCCTCGACAGCAGCCAGCAAACATAGGCCCAAGAAGTATGTATCACATAGTGCAGAAAAAGAAAGAATCTAGCACTGTTTCATTGGCACTAAAGTGAATGACCACACAGAAACTAAAAGCAGTACCTGTAGCATTACCATAGTAAATCACAGAGAGTAACTAGCACATGGTATCTTTGCATGATAGAGATGGATTGCTATCCCTGTTTGCAGAAGGGAAAACTGAGACCCAGGGAACAAGGGATAAATTTCCACAGATGAATGACACCTGAGGACTCCAAATCTATTTGTATTTTTGAGGTCTGCTCTACCCTCAGAAATAATATTGTGAAATGCCGAACAGGATTTTAAGAAGGGGGTTGCTGAAGTTCCAGACCTAAACCTCCTCCAGACCACCTTGCAGGCTATTGGCAAAAATCCTACTGTGCTTACTGTGAACTACTAAAGGCCCAAATCTGTCAAGTAACTAGGGCTCTTCAAGAGGCTTGAACTTGCCTTAACTTAGCAAAGTAAACTCTCTATGAGGTGTCAGCATACCCTCTTCTGACTGCAAAGCCATTTGAGGAATTTCAACGTTGTGATATTTCCAAATTATCAAGTTGAAACACTTTACATGTTAGTAAAATGCATTGTGCCGACCATGCTTTAACAAAGATCATTTATCACCTCTGGAAAGTTGCTGAGTAAATCCTTTTGACTTTGTGCAATCTCATTCATCCTTGTTTCAAATAATGTAATTCTAACATTGTATTGATATTCTTTTTGATTTTTTTCCTCGTTTTCAATTTAAAACTGGTTTACAAATACATTTCAGGCCACTAAGTTTTATATTTGTTTCCTTATGGAACTATGCAGAAGATGTGCTCAGCTATATTGATCTCTGAGGAAATGTGGATGAGATAGATAATGTGAAACCTTTTTGTCATTACTAACAGTTATATAGGTTGCGGAAACTTTCAGTGTTTGGCTGACTAGATAAGTTGATGCATTCACATTTATTTGATTGGAAAAGTATGGGGAGTAAACTTTGTCTCCCCATTTTCTGTATGGAATTGATCTTTTGTGTATTAACACTTTTCTATTAGAGAAAAGGAATTAATGATTATGAGAGCAGAAACATTCCTTTCTTTCTGCTAGACTCTTTAGAAAAGAGAAAGGACACAAGTTAAGAAGGGACAACGGAAGGGTCATGAGGCAAAGTGCTGAACGTTTCCACCTATAACCTTCAGAAATAGGAGGAGAAAGATATTACAGCTCTTGACTTGATTAGCTCCTTGCATCTCTCCCATCTGTAACAGACCCTTCCCTAGCTTTCCCTGGTCTAGCATAGCTGCAAGCAGCAGGTACTTGTCAGGCTTTGGTTCAGTTGCAGGAGCAGAGGTTGGTATACTCAGCTTAGCTGGGACACCAGGAAGGTTTTTAATGTTTATAAGCAACTGGTATAGGCATTTGTCTAAAAAGAGGGTGAGTAAAAATGCAACGAGCCCTTTCCCAGTGAAAAGCAATCACCTGATTTTTTTTCATTCTAGTTCTTCTCTGATTGCTCATCATGCATCAAAGCTCAGCCACTTTCTCTAACTTTCCAGAAGGCATTCAACATCCTCCTGACTTCTTGAGATTCATACAAGCCTCTGCAAATCCAGACCTGGACTCCTAACTCTGAATCCAGGCTCTACGTCCTCCAGTGACAGAGATCTTGTAATCCTCTTGCCTCACTTACTCCCACCCTGTGTAGGTTACTGCCTTCTCTGAGCCCACTCAACCCTCTTGCCTGGGGAGACAATGCATTTAAGAGGGTTTTTTTTTTTTTTTAAACATAAAATCATACCTTACTTTGTTGATTTGGTTTACAGCATGAACACAAAGAACAGCTGGATAGGCTTAAGTGAGGCAGAAGTATTTTTTGACAGTCAGGATCATTTAAACAACAACTGCTGTGACAGCATGAACAATTCATGATAT
Source organism: Phasianus colchicus (assembly GCF_987193195.1). NCBI lineage: Eukaryota > Metazoa > Chordata > Aves > Galliformes > Phasianidae > Phasianus > Phasianus colchicus. Next base: position 19,797,000 of record NC_143437.1, on the reverse strand, counting down.
TTCTGCTGTATCCAGTCAGTGTAGGGAAGCAGCAGAGAGACCCTAGTGCTGCTGCCTTCACCTGGGGGCTTTCAGAACCAGCTCCATTCAGGACCAGGCTGTCAGAGACAGCATCCCAGCAGAAAAGGCAAAAGGAAAGCTGCATCTACACTCCCACAAGCAGGCTTTGCAACTGATCCCTACGGACTCCTTGTTACTGCATGCTGCTCTCCTTGTGATTATACAGGTATGGGACAGTGGCTCTTGGCACAGTGTCTTTCCGGACAATCTCACTTCCTGCTCCTCTAAGAGCATTTATTTTAACAACTCCTCTTCTTTTTTTTTTTCCTCAGTCGTACAAACCAGTGTGAGACTTTGTCATTAGATTATTTACATTTTTAACATATATTTTCTTTATTTTGGCTTGTTCTGTTTATCATGTTTCTATCCACGTGCTCAGTTTCCTTTCCAAGTTAGTTCCTGACCTGCAATACAATTCCTCATAATGATGGTGATTGTCCTAAAGCTCATCTAATCACAATAAATCCTGCACAGACTATGAGCTCTGTCCTGCCCTTGGTGACCTCTTACACATTTGAGCTTCACATAAGCTTAGATTAGTACTTTTTAAAAAAATTATTCATATTCAAAATTAAACAAATCTCTGCCACAGCTACTAAAATTGGCAGAGAAGCACAAAAAAAATCTCAAATAAATTAAAAGTGAGCAACTTGTGCAAGTAAGCAAATAGACGAGACGCCTCATAAAACCTGGAACAGTCACCAGCTTTAATTGGCTGAACCAATTTATATTGTCCAAGAATCTGGCCTAATGCTTAAAAAGGTGTTTTGTATGTGTTAGAAAAAGTGGGTTTGTAAATTATAGCTGCCCTTGTGACACTTTAACTTGAATGACCAATACTTATTCAGTCAACTACAATAGGCCTCACTGTCCTCAGCAGAATTACATTTTTTTTAACATGGATAAGCAGCCCTCAAACAATTTCTCCAACATACTAAGCATGAACAGGCTTTTCTTCAACATCAGGTGCACATGTCTTCTCCTCACATTTATTTTTCTCCAACACTCATATTTATCATGGTCCTTACAGGGAGAGAGGGAGTGTAAATCTTCCCTTCCTACAAACGTTTGTCTTCTCCCTCCTATGGGAACATCACAAAACAAAGGAGTGATCTCATTTCATATATCTGTCTTGTTTTATTTATATTATCAAAGATGATATCCACTGTTAGAGTATACAGCTACAAATTCCTCATGCCTCGCAAGTGAACTTGTGTGCAAAATACAGACAGCTGATGATAAATACTGTACTGAAGACTTGAGTATTTAGATTCCTAATGACAAGAAATCTCACTTGCTCCAAAGGAGCTTACAGTGCCCAAGAAATTGTAAGCCGAACCAAAACAAATAGTAGAAAAACTTTTCAGGGCCTTGGAATACACTCCTCTGATATAAAGAGCTTCAAAGCGATGAAATGGGAATGTATCTTCTACATAAGAATGATAGCACAACAGGGCTAATACACAAGAGAACATATTACCTCACCAAATTCTCCATCTTAGGTTCTTCATTTTCAAAAAGAGGATTACCATCAGTTAATGATAAAAAAAAGGAAATTCATCATCTTTGAAAGTAAGGGTTTCACCTTTCTTAAGTGTTTATTAATTTATTAGAATAAATTCCCTTGTATTCATACATATTCCTTAGGTAATATAGTATTTACCCTTTACAGAAGAGGCTACTAAAAATTTACAGAAAAAGGACAGATGCATCATGAAGTAGAAACAAATGTTTTTATTCCACACACATCTTAAATAAAATTACATATTTTTATATTTGGATTTTTTTATTACCTCCTTTGCAGAAAAGGTTATTCTGAGCCTTATCCTGCTCTTTCTCTGAAGTTCAGAAATAAGGCTTAGTGATATTAGACATATGGAAAGACTGCGAGTCTACATAAAGAAGCATATTGAAAGAAAAAGCCTTCATTTTCTTGGACGAATTCTCATTTAATTATTTGAGACTCGTAACTTCCTTTTTCTTTAAGTAGTATTCCTTAAAGTATGTCTTCTCAGCTCAAGTGTCAGATCAATTAATTTTTTCTCTCTTTGTTTGCTCTAGAGGAGACTTCTTTTATTACAAGAAAAGAAAAAAATGTACATATGTGATAGTAACTTTAATTATTGAAGGTTTTTGACACCACCGATGAAAATGCTTTCTACAAAGTCAGCTTTGAGCATAGCCAGTGACAATACTGTGAAGGTCAGTGTTCAGATTAACATGCTCACTGTAAAAACACACGGCAGATTTCTGTACTAATAGAAATAGTAACGTGTGAACCAACTGAAAAACTGAAAAACATCCAGAATAATTAGAAACCTCTGATACTAAGTAACTAAACAAACTTCCTTGGGAAGCAGAAGCCTAAAATTTATGTCCTTGCCTGTTTCATCTAATCTGAGTTGGATTCCAAAAAGCCTCTTTTAATTAATTAATTTATTTTTATTTTTTATTTTTTTTATTTAGTTCCTTCTGAGACATTTGCCAGGAAGAATTTCGAATGACGGAATAGATCCCTGGTATCTCCCCTAGTATTGCACACTGGCATCCTGATTCTTCTCACCTCTCAGGATGTAAATCAAGGAACATTCTCAGAAATCAGCAAGAATTGGGCCCAAGAGCTTTCAGTGTATGATTGAACTAATTTTTGGCTGGCAGACCCTTATGAAAACTGATTCGTATTTTTCACAAATCAGTTCAGTGACAAGTAAGTCCTCACACACCAGACATTAGATGGGGAATTGGGCAGTTCTTTGCACCAAAGGAAAAGAAAAATTATGCTTTGATACTGTCACCATCATATACCCATTCAAGGCTGAAAAGGAAGATGAATAAAGATAAGCATGAGACTTTCCTAAGGCAGCTGACAATACGTTGATAGGAATAGACGTTTTGGAGAAGAAATTAAATCTTCTGGGGAAAAGAACTACTTTCTTTCCCTCAATTTTATGTTATACACACTCGTATATATACACACACACACACAATCACAAAAGAACTAAGAAAGGAGTGGTAGCTGATGAAAGAAAAGTCAGTGAGTATGCTTTGAAAGAGATTCTGCAATCCATTTACTAAAACACAGAGAAGGCCTTTTAATAGAGTTTTTCTTCCCTGATTTGCCCTCTGCCTTTCAATCAGCTCTTTTGAAGGACCATTGTCCTGAAGAAAACACTTCCTCAAGTGTTTCCTTTCAAGACAAAACCTCACACTCTGTTACTTTGATTTACTAAGTAAATCAAATCCATCCTTTAGATGTCTTAAACAAAAATTAAACAACAGAAGTCTAGACATTTTTTTAATAAAGAGTTCAGCAAAAGAGCCCAAATATTCTGTATCTTGGTCACTTGCCATACATCTATTTGATTGATGCAGCCCCAAATTCTTCTGGGGTGAAGCCTCATGTATTTTTACACATCCTCATTACTGAGAGCAGTTTACTCTTATGTGACTAAAAAGCATAGCATAAAGAACAAATAGCATGGAGGATGGAAAAAAAAAAAATTGTCCCTTAAGCAGTAATAATTGGATTTGGGGCTCACTCCAGCACAAATTAGCATTCATGGCATCTGGCCCATGGACCAGATGCTGTAGGACTTTGGGTGAGTTTGGTAGTGTCCAGTTAATGGCAGAAAATGACTATTAAGGGAAGAATCAAAGATTAGGGAGAATAGCAGTGCTTTCACCAATGTCCACCTCACAGCATTAAGGACTAGTGGGAGCTAGGACATTTCTTGAAGCTGATGGAGCCAGCACTTCTCTTCTGGAAAGGTCAGGAAAAATGTAAATAATCCACTGGTCTACAATTTTCACTTACTTAAAGAAAAGCAGTTCAGGTTTGATTCAACCTAACGTGGCAGTACTCTTCTTCCAAGGAGTGGAAAGATACATTACCTCCTAATTTGGATTAGCTCCTTTAAAAAGGTTATCTGCTATATGAACCACCCTATCATTTCAAGAAATTCTACCTTGTTCTACAGTTGTAGGCCAATTTGGAATACTAATACTATTGGCAAATTAAGAGAGCCCAAAAAGCCATGGAACATTTTGTTCCATGAGAAAAATTAAGGAAGGCATGGCTAAAAATATACATACATACATATATATATACACATACCATCATTTCACAATCCAAACCTTTCTTTCCAGTAACTTATAATTCTTTCGAAATTGTAGGGAATTCTGTATTTTTAGGAGAGATCAGGCCTGATGAACTAGTACAACACCGTATGATTGTGTACATTTTCAAAATCGATGTGAAAGTTGCATACAAGCAGTGGAGTTATTGGAGTCTTTGTTCATGTAGCATTCTTTAAAATGTAATGTTCTTTAAAATGCAAATGTCAACATTGACATCAGAACAACAAAGACATCCAACAACAAAGCTGAATGATCTAAAATAAGTGAGAAACATTAGCTGCTGTGAAGGAGCAGAGAAATACAGTATGAAATAAATCATAACCAATGAGATTTAGCAATGAACAGATTTCCAGTGACACCTTTTATTTGGCCTTCTAGATAGAGGAGATGCACAAAACCTCATTTCAGTTCTGTCTTTCCTTCACTTCTGGATTTGCTGATTTCTTTGATCAGCCTGTTGCGTTGATGCTGAGCAGAGCTACTTTGGAAATTTTCCAGCAAAACACTGTTCATTTTGAAGTGGACAGTGAAACACTACCAGTCAGAAAAGTTCAAACATTTGAACAGTTCTGCAAACACTATGGCTAACATTTTACTTGGAAAACATTTAGAGTTCCCAAATGTTTGAGGAGGGAATGAACGTCCCTCTTTCTCCTTCAGCTGTAACTTTACTATTCAGTAGGCACCCAGAGTTTACATGTTCACTTATCGATTTTCAAAGTTCTCTCCTTAAAAAATGAAAAAGAAAAGAAATATAATCTTCAGAGGAAGCCTTAGAATCTTATTTTAATTTTTACTTAATAAACCTTGTCTGAAACAGAGCTTTTAGAAAGAGATAATGGCTATGATTTAATCAACAGCCATTTGAAATGAACTTCCCATTCAATGTGCAACATGAAAAAAGCACGGAATGATCTGAAATTATGAAAATGTTCACACATTCCGTATTGTATGATTTCATATCATAATTTGCTCCATGTCAATCCATTTGCTATGGTACCCTTAGCCAAGAATCACTTAGCATGTGATGGAAGGTGGGAGAGGGAAGAAAAGGAATGTTTAGCCCTGAGAGCATCAGCTCCAGTTGGGGCTTATGCAACCCAAAGGTAGAGGATTAGAAAACGTATTTCATAAAAAGAATGGATGAGAAACAGACACAAGGATCCACAAGAGTTCATGGACGTAAGCACTGCAAAACACTGTGTTTGATGTGGGCTTGTGGAGAAAGGAAGTGGTAAGGCATGATTCAGAGACAGGGTAGGTACCTGTGCTAATGCATGCTGCACAGAACGGCAAAGGGATTGATCATTGCAGAGCCTGTGGAATCAGCCACAAAAACTCCAGATAAAGTTTTAGAGAAGAAGTGAGGTTGCTCTGGGCATATTTCATGACAAAATTGAATTCTTTTCTTACTCTTTTCCTTGCTCTCCCTGCCCCAGAGTTTCTCATTAATTGGCTGCCTGTGGGGCTGCAAAATAAATGCCAAGTGATACCCTGAACCTCACTCAAAAAGGAACTTCTGTTATTTTCAGCTTTTTCTCCTGTAAGACAGTGAAACAGATATATTGATGATTATCATTCCTCCTACATTATTTTTAAATACAACCTACTCATTGCCAATTATCGAAGAACATGCTTGGTAATTTCTACCAGGAATATTTTCATATTTTTTATTCCTTCTTTTGCCCTTTGACCAGGGCAAAAAGCAAGCACTAGAATCCTCTATATATTGATGTGTTTCTCTGCTCAGCTTTAAACGCTTCTTTCTTGTTTACCACTATAAAGAGAAGCTGGAATTATCTTTCAATGTCTTATCTCATATTGCTGACACAAACTGTTCCTAACCACTGACAAGACCAGAACGTACAAACATGCTTTATTTTTAAAAATCTCTTTCCAATCTATGTGGGAACTTGGAAAGTAGAGGGGCAAAAAATTCCATCCTGGTGAAAGAGTGACTATCTCTTTAATAAATTCAAATTCATTTAATTAGATTTCTTAATCAAAATTAACCTTGGGAAACCAAAGACAAGTAGCTTAATTTACTGTATACCAGGCCATGCAATATTTAAATTGTTATCAAGAGACAGTACTATCAGGAAAACTAAGGTTTGGTCATTCAGTCCACTGCCAAGACAGACTCTAGGTTTCTCTTGATGTTCTATCAATCGCATGTTTTCTTAAGTCGCTTGCTAGCTGCTACATAAAAAATACTGAAATCAGAGATGAAGTGTCAGTAATTCCTACTGTGTGCATTTTTCTCCTTGCTGAAAGACTCACAGGATAGTCACAGCTGTACGGAATTGCATAATTAGGTCAACACAAAATTTTAAGATAAGCATGGCAGTTTCCTTCCTCCTCTCTCTATTTCCCCTGTCCTCCCACTTCCCAAGCACAGCACACCACTAATTGCACTTTCCACTTACTGATTTTACTTGAAGGCTTTTCAAGAGGATTGTCATTTCTAGCCTGCAATTCAAGACCATTATTCTCTTTGCAAAAGAATCAACTATATTGAACTGGAAATCCCACCCTCTAACTATTTATTAATATAGTTTTAAAGGAATTCTCAGATTTTTGTTGCTAACTGCTCACTTGCGTCGAAATGTGATGCACTTGTTGGCAGAGTTGCCCCAGAGGGACTGCAGTGAGACAGACTTACTCAAGCTTCACTTGAACACAGAAATGAAAATCAATAAACAATTTGAACTTCTCAGAAGAGAATTTTTCTCCTCTAATGAATATACAAGCTTGGTTACAGCTTAATTTAAAGATTGAATTCAGTGTGTATTTTTTCCCTGCACCAGGAGCATGACAAACACAAGCTTCAAGTGACATGTCCCAGAGGGAGACTCATTGTTTAAGAAAAAAAAGGGCAAAAAAAAAAAGAGAAAATAATAATAATAAAAAAACCCTGGATGTATGACAGTGAGCTAATTTAAAAATAAGGAAAATAGCATGCAGTGGCCAAATAAATCTGCTTTGTAGGTAACTGCACAATCCCTAAACTTTTAGTTTCTGGTAGAGCAAATTTTTTGATGCATGTATTTTTATTAGCTTTTATAAGACTGCAAACTGGGACAGATTAAAGCATTGAGATGCGATTGTGAATTCTGTAGTAGCTGGAGAATGCCTGAATGCAGAACAAATGTGCTTGCACCTTTTGCTTTCAGCACTGGCGAATGTTAATAAAATCATTTCTGTAGCAATTAACACATTCAATAAAGAAACTGGCTGAGGAATCACTGTTTCTAAAATAAGACTCATTTGGAATTAATTGTCAGAAAGGCTGTCACCTGGATGAGCTGCTGGATTGCTGTTTTTCAGAATTTCCATGGAGTTCTGAAACTAAACTGCTTTTATCATCTGATAGCACACCTTGGCAAAATGATCAGTTGAAAGATGCGAAAGTGATTGTGTACAACATTACGTTATTTGGCTCATCAAGAAATAGATTTGGAAACTTTGATCTCATCTGTGCAACATGGAAAGCAGATAAACCAGCTTTTACATACAAGTGCAAAAGAGCTAAGTAGCAAATAGAGAGATTTTTTTCAAAAACAGTCCTAGAATTATTTTTTTTTTCCTCAGAAAAACACCAAAAAAAAGAATTAACTACACGAGTTGAAATCTACATTTTCAGGTATCTTGGACCAAATAAGCCCCCAGAGAATACATTTAAAGCATTCATAAGGATAATAGGTGCTTCAGCATTCCAAACCAAACAAGTCAGTCACTTTTTATTTTTTCCAGTAAAGAAAATCCTAAATTTCTCCAGCTCCTGAACTCTTTTTCATGTTTATAATCCTAACACCCCACTCAAAGGGATCTCTAAAGCTTTTCATTTAAACTACAATTATTCTTTTGTCTACTGGGAACCCAGTGCAAAGATGATGTCCTGTGTGCAAGAAGCAAGCAAGCTGAATATTAATTAATGAACGCTACTTAATATGCAGAAGAAGAGGAGCAACAATCAGTCGTGAGCCCTTACATATTAACTGGTAGATCATTGTTATTCTGGGAGGCATCATAAGGCCAATGCAGGTTACAACTAGTTTAGAAAATCTCCTTAATTAAGAAACATGAAAGTTTAAGTCTCTCATTATAAATATCTTATTGTGACCATAAAGACATCATTAAATGATGTGATAGTATAGCACTTTTAATGCACTCTGAGGTGATAAATTGGACTTGGGCTATTAATTTGTTTGGAGTGAGATTCAATAAACATAGAAAACACTGAGTTTTCACTATTCTCTCTTAAGGAAAAAGAAACAAGTCTTCCTTTTCCTAAAGACCTGGGAAGCCACAAGCAAACAGATCTCCACAAAAGCCCTCTGCACAAGGAGGTGGGCCAGGACTAACACAAGCAGGGGAGTCACTCAGCTCTTCTCTTTGTCACTTGCAATTACAATCAGCAGCCTGACAGAACAGAGGAGAATATGTAAGTTGTTCTCCAATACTGTTTTCTTTGCTAAATTGTCTGAGGCAAAAGATATACCGTTCCCTTCAGCAAGGCTCAGTGCATGTTGATAAAGGAGGTTGGCCTCCTTATTTCTATTTATCAGACTGGAAAGCTGATCTGTAACAACAAGGAGCCAGCAGCAGAGGTAGATCCATATGGCTTTCCAGACAGGGTCTCTATACTCATTAATATTACTTTCCTCTCCAATGAATTAAAAAAAGTTAGTGAAACCTATGAATATTAAAATCACTGCAAGAATATATTTAAATAAGACTCCTACTTCCAATCTAGCAAGTCTAGTGACAGGACTGTCAAGGATCTACCATGTGTTACTTCATGGTAACATCCAACAACTAAAAGTAAACCAATGCATTGTAATGAAAAGAAAATTAATTTCAAATATGTAGCTTCCCAGTATGCCTGACTGTGAGAAAGACAGCAGCAATAGAAAGAATCAAATTCATTTCTCAACTCCATGCAAAGTTAACAATTGATGACAACAGCTCTTTTAGCAAAGGAAGGAGCAGTGCGTATCAACTCAGCTTTTAATGTTGTACAGTGAATTGTACTTTCCTGCATTTGCAGTACGATAGTAAACAACACAATATTTTTATGATACGTTACATAAAAATAGCTTTTTGCTTGCTGTCAATAAAAGGCTTCTCTGCCAAACACAGTTCCACTCTGAAGAGTTATTCAGATGGCTTTTACAGGAACAATTTTCACATGCAGATACGATGTAAGAAAATCTTATACGATAGACTTCTTTCTAGAACAAGCTAGTTCTTCTACAATAAGCTAAAAATACATGTTTTTATATACTTTATATGGCAAAATTCTTAGTAATTTTAGAGAGCCTGGACAGTTTCAGAAACCTGAACAAACAAATATGAGCACTGATTTGGAAGGCTTATGCGATGCATTTGTATTTTGCTAATAGTGTTTCATTAGCCTGAAAACGTAGCAATCCTTGTGGAACGCTTGCAGTCTACCTGTCTCAAAACAGAGCACAGCAATGCCATGAAATGTGACTCAGTTAAAGATTTCAGAGTCATTTCTTTTTATCAGTACCCTGCTTTGATTACAATGCATTCTCCATTCATGGAGATCCTCAAGGCCTTGAAGAACCTGACTCAGATAGCCCCATTTGCTATTTGTTTGCATGACTGCCCATCTGAATACAATTAGTCTGGTGCAATTATACCACTTGCTAGACTGGATGCCAAAAGATGCAAAAAGCAAGACTGAGTGAGATTCAGAGAAGGGATGATTACAAGAAATGGAAAAGAAACAATCCATAATTTTCAGGAGCCTCCTGCAGCAGTGCAAGAACTTCTTCCACTACAAGAAAACTGCTGATGTAAAGGGAGCTGAGCTTGGCCAAGAACATCTCAAAAGTCTCACCAGTGAAAGAAGAATCACCGGGTGGCACTGTTACATATCACTATACAAATCTGCATCTGTTTCTCATTTTGCTTTTGAGTGGAGAAGTCTTTGAGAAGGAAATGCTGGTAATGAGAAAGACCCTGTTCACAGCCCAGCCTAGAGCTGGCTTCTGTGGACAGAAGTACTGGGAAGGCTCCAAAAGCCTTCACACACTTCCCCAGCCCATAAGGATTCCCTTGTTCCAGAGGAAAGTGATCCGCCATAACCAAGGCTTGGTAAAAGGATGAACCTACAAACGTGAAGGCTGAGACAAAAATCAAGTGAGAACAATTGAATAGGACAGGAAACTTTGGAAAAAAGCATGTAAAAAGGGATGTGGGGTCATCCAGATCACAGCAAGCCAGAAATCATTCTAGTATTAGAGATGTTGTAAAAACCAGTGTATTAACAAGAACAGGAAAAAAAAATGCAAAAGGAACAGAAATGTGAAAGTGACTGAATCACAATTCATTGTGGTTCACATTTGTTATTAGTATTTTTTTTTTTTTTTTGTCTTCTTGTTTGAAGAATTAGCAGCATTCAGAGAACCTTCTAGTTTTGAAGGCTGCTTGGAAAGTTCTATTGCACTTCTTCACTTGTAAAAATGAAAACAGGAAGAAAAAAGGAAACCCTGTTTTGTTTTTTTTTCCATGTTCTCCCTTTCCCCCCCAACAGGCATTATTCCTGTATGAACACATAGCGGTCTTTATGGATTATCTAAAATTTCACTATTTTAAAAGTCTATGGTAACGCTTATGATCAAGGGCATATAATAAATACAAGCTCTACATTGCATAAAAAATTTAGAAAAGAGCATTTATCTTAATTTGATGCCAGTCTTGTGATTTTCTCTCTAAGAAAATTATTCCACCTGTAGCCTCTTTCAGATGGGGTTTTCATGCAGCCTACAATTTAAATTTGTTTTCTGTGTTTTCATTACAGAAATAATAGGCCATGAGCATTTCAATCTCTTTGTTTGGAAGTCCAGGAGTCCTCACATCCCAGAGATCTCACATCCCTATCTGGACTCATCATTTTTCTTCTCCTAAGCTCATATCATACATACGTTCCCCACACTCTCAGAAGTATGAGGACTGTGCAGGTTGCCAGGATACAGGAGATACTTAACTGGAAATAGCTTCTCTAAACTTAAAGGCAACACAAGCCACGGGCCATACCAATCACATTAGATTGCCTATTCCTAATGGGAAAACCTCCCTCTTTCTAGCTTTCCAAATTAATTAATGTCTGAATGGCCTTAATGATGTCAGTAGCCGAAGAATGAAGGCAGCTTGTTTACTATGTGACACGATCTCAAATCCAGCGTGAGGTAAGGCTCTGCATCACAAAGAAAATGTCACCTCCCTCGATTGTAAGAGATGTCTGTGACTGAACAGGTTTCACTATTAACTAGGCTCTCACAGATAGGAATAGGCTCCAAAATCCAGAAGAGGACATACCAAAGAGTCACTACAGCTCTGCATATTGTGTTTTAATGCTTCACAGTAGAATTAACTGACAGATCACTGAATGGAGATGGAAGTCTTACCATTCCTGAAAGCCAAATATGTGGTACTTTAAAAGTACTAATTTATAACACTTCGAAGTCATTTTAAAAGTCAAGAGCTTCCCTACAGTACGTGATAGTCTTGGATCCATCATCTTCAGCTAATGTTTACCTGCTTTTTCTACACCCACCTTTACATCTTTTAGATGCTTGAGCTGTGTAATGGGTATCCGCACTTGATTAAAAGAGTGTTGCAAGAACAGTAATTTAGGCACTTTGTGAAAGAATCTTAATGTAGCCAATGTCCTCAGCATTATAGGCTGTAGAGTAGCCTGAGGTTCACACTTCTAATGGAAAGAGTTATATTCTATTTACTAGATAACCTTAATTTGCCATCTGAACTTATTTCATTAGTTAAATCAGTGCTTAGCACCATTTGTCACTTTAAGTTGCATCACTGAAATTTAAATGACAAAAATGTGTAAACAATTAATAAAATGAGAAAATAAGAAACCCGTGGAAAAAAAAAAAAAGATATACACTTAGCCATCTGAATAAGGGTGGGAAAAGAATCCAAGTCCTTTTCAGAAAGGGAGAAAGGACTGAGATTGCCACCTATGTTACATTTGTGAGATCTGCCTTTACCATGCTCTCTCTTCACCTTTTAAAACACCAATGAGGATAAGAATTAGCTACAAATAATAGGAGTGAAAGTAAGTGAATAAAAGTGATGCATAATGGTTTTTCATGAGTATATTTCTAAATTGGGACAGAGGGATAGAGAAAACTTAAAACATCCATGAAAGAATCATTAACTTCTTGAAAAATTATTTTCAGATTAATTTTAAATAAATATCTCATGTGCCCGTATCCCCTATTTATTAAGTAAACACTAAAATCCTCACATATTCATGCTAGTTTATTATAGACACAACACATAGAGAAAAATTCCGAGATATGTTTAGGATTTTCTTTCCAGTAAAATATACCACAAAGGGAATAAAGAAATTTTTTAGCCAAATTAGTAGTGAATTATTTTGTCATGAGAATAGAAGTTTATATTCATTTAAATGAAAGCACATAAATTGTTCTTGACAAGAAAAACAAAGCTAGCCTTAGGCAGTATTTTCATTATAGAAAAAGGCACATGTCCATGAATATCTAGTGTAATATTAACAAAAACTGTTCAATTAGCTATGCATGTGCCATTGTTATGAATATTTATTTGGATCACAGCTGAGTAAGAATGATACCTCTTTTTCAGCCTGCTTAGAGATAGAAAATGAAGTGAACGTTACTGCTCTGCAGAGAGTTCTCAGCCAGAAAACAAGCCTGAGACTGCCTTGTGCTTTAACATTGAACTTCTCCGGAGGACTGGCCTGGCACAGTACTTCTCTCTGGGAGGCTCTGCTTTGCTACAGGTTGTTTCGTTCCTTTTCACATTGGAAATCTACTGGAGGATTTATAAACAATTTTACAGTAATTTCAATGCATATGGCAGTCATTTTTTGCACGGACTGATGCATGAGTTCATTTTATTTTTCTTTCTTTTTCTGAAGCCGATAATAAATAAATAACAATAAATAGCAACTTTAAAGCAAAGCAAGCTTTACAAATGTATGAAACAAGTTATTATGCTCATCCCTTGATAAAAATAAGTATATTTTATACTAGTGATTTTGATATGAATACGTGTGATTATTAATTCAGAATTAAATAACATTGGATTTAGGTCTCCTATCACAATGAAGTTTGGAGTATGAAGCATCTGTAATGAACTGCCAGTAAAAAAAAACCTGTGGACCAAAGGCCTGCTTGGCAAAAATATGCTCATGTGATGAAAAACATTGGTCTGTATGTGCATAAAGTTATTAACTGCAGAAGTTGTTCTAGGACAAACTTCAGATGAATCATTTGAATACTACTCAAAAAATTGAAAAATCAAAATTAATTGAATAGATTTTCATTTCTGATAAATGGATCTTTAACAAAGTTCTCAAGAAATGATTACACATGGTTCACTGAAATTTTATTTATAATGGATCTAATACCAGTTTCCCTTCTGCCATTCCAAGTGTCTTTTCCAAAATTCACTAAGGTCAGTGAGAATCATCTTTCTTACACTGTGGATAAGCACTAATCACAAAACTATTTCAAATCAATGATTCTCCCTTAAGAGATTTCTGAATGATTTGGACAAGAGTCAGTTCTGTGAACTGCTTTAAAATTTACTTCTGTTTCTCTCTAGGCTTTAAATGGATATTAATCACATTTTCTTCTCAGCAACACAATCCCATTAACCACAAGCACATATATATATATATATATATGAAGCAGGTAAACCTTACAGTATGTCTTTAAATACAAAAAAACAGCAGCAAGTGAAACATGATATAAATACATGGTATAACTGTAGTTCAGTAAACAAAGACAAAAATCTTAATCACACTTTAAACTGCTTGAGCAAACAAGCTTCATAAAAATAAGGAAAGCATAGCTAAGTGTACAGCAGGTGATTTTGCACTCACATGGTGGCTTCTGCCTGGGCAAAGAGTTCACTTGATTCCATTCCAGAGTAAGAATTACCACAAAAGAAAGATATTTTTTCCTGTAGCCGATCACGCAGACATACACAGGCCACCCTCCCCAGTAACAGATAACATTTTGTGCAGTAACACAGTGAGAAAGCTAGACTTAATAAAGGACTGCAGTGGAATATTCTTTTGTAGTGATTGTGATTGTAGTATATCCAGAATGAAAACACTGAATAAAGAACATCTTTCAGCTCAGATGAGCTGAGTAAAGCTTAAATAAATAAATAAACGTGGATTTGTATGACATGATCTGGATAGTCCTCAAAACTGAAATATCAACAGATCGCAGTTTTGGAGACCACTGCCAAGAAGGATGCATGTTTGAACTTTGGTTATCAGATAAAACATGAGCTGCTCGCATCTTCCATTGCCCTCTCTTTGCATGTGTCATACCAAATGTGTAGTGCTGCCATCACCCAAGCAATAGGAGCTGTTGTTGTAAATGGTATACGCTGTGTGTTGGTGATGAAATAGGAAGAGACAAGCAACAGAGTAATTCTGCTGGTAATTTCTTTTGATGAGATTCTTGCAACCATAAAAGCAAGAATAAGACAAGATAATAAATGGTAGTGTTCAGGAGAGTTAAAAGAAAGAGACTTCTGATTAAACTAGTCTTTTTCCTGCTTAATTCAGAACATTACATCTATCCAGACGGATGATGGCTTGGTAGGAAAGAGGCTATGAAAACTGCAAAGATGTGGCAGCACAGATCCGAGCATGAACCGTACAAACCCTCTGGGCACCTGGCACAGTGCTGCAGTTCCTGGCCAACAAAGAATCTGTGCCTGTTGCATTTTTGCTGTTACCTGTGTAGCTAAATTAAAGATAGCACGTATGTGCCTCATCGTATTATTATCATGCAATCATTTGTCTGCACAGGCACAGCAATTGGCTAGGTTCTTAGCACTTAAGCAACGTGCGTTACACAGTAAGATCAATAGATATATTTGATGGACCAAAATCAGCTCCAGGATACAAAGTTCAAAATAGATCAGACCTGAAGCTCTGAAGTTGGGCTAGTGGGGCTGGGCAAGCACCAGCCCACAGCATTATTCCCCTCAGGACAGGGGGAATGATAGCAACAAAGGAGCATTTAGTCTGAATCAGCAACAACAGCTTTTCATATAAGGTTACAAAACTTGCCATTTGTGAAGAAAAAGCCTATAAAAGGGTGTTTATTTAGTGTGGGAAAGGTTTAAGACCCAATAAAACAAAGGAGCTGAGCAGGCAAACCTCAAGCTTAACCTCAACCCTCTGCAGCTTGGAGCTCAGGCGATCTCTGAAGTCATTTCAGTTTTATCTCATCCTGTCACTGTAGAACAGCAACCATGTTACCCCATGAAGGGAAGAGAAGAATGGAAGGCTGGAAGAGCTTTATGTTTATCTTCTCATTTCTCAAACTATAAAATTCCATCAGAATTTTACTTTACAGCCCCTTGGATAGAAAGAAAAGTTCTTGATGTTTGTAGTCTGGTTACAGACCCAAGTTGCAAAATCCAGACAGCCATTTGCTTTCCCCTGTGCCCAAAAGAATTTCAGGCCTGGGCATTCACATTAAAACTCTCTCAACAAGCTTAGAAGAGATGTTCCTGTGGTAATTGAATTCAATAGTACAGACATTTGCAGAGCCCACAAGTTTTATATCTGAAATATGTTATTTAAATATTTTGTGGCTGAAGTCTAAGATGGCATCAGTGTTCTTTGAAGATGATGAAAAGGAGCTTCCTTTATTTCTGTCATTCAGGGGTGAGAAGTCCTGGGATTCACCTTAGAAATCCGTCCTACCAAACACCTCTACAGTGGACATTCAGTATATGTAATAAGACGTCAAAAGAAGCCTATGAATTCTAGAACTCAGTGTAAGAAGAACAGGCATGGAGTATGTTAGAAACCAGACTGAAGGGCTTCAACTACAGCTTTCTGGAAACATCAAGAATTATTCAGCGTCCTCAAATGCAATGCTCAACTGAGAGAAAGAAGTAAGGTAATTTCTGCAGTTGTCAGTGAAAAAAACTGCTTTTGAGAAGGCAAATTTTGGGTAGAAAAAAAATAAGAGATTTATTAAGCATGTAAAAAACCAGATAAGTTGAGGAATCTTACATACCAATATGTTTTTTTTTTATATTCTGCTCTCACACAAGGAACCTTTAATCTGATTGAACCTGCATAGTAACTGCTTGTTTTTCCTGACCATGAGTGCACACATGTATATGATAGTATGACGACAGCAGTCCAGGCTGGTAAATGAAGCATCTACATTCAGTAAAAAGCAAACAATGGCATTAAGGCTCGTATCTCCTCCCCCTCCCCCCCCATTAGACTTAGTAAAGTTTTCAGGAGGACTAAGTTAGGAACTCACACATTAAAAGTCAATTTAACTTTAATTTCTAAATATTGAAGTTTTTTCATTTTTTGTGGCAGCTTATGAGCCTAAGCTACTTCAGGATCTGAGAAAAATCGCCTCTGTCAGACTCTCTTTTCCTTTCTGCCTTTCATCATAGTCCAGTATGTTAAGAGGCCATGGGTGATTTGACCAGTTTTCCCTGTTAACCAGACCACTAAAATATCTTCAACACTTCACAGAATCACAGAATCACAGAATGACCTGGGTTGGAGGGGACCTCAAGGATCATGTAGTTCCAACCCCCCTGCCTAGCAGGGCCACCAAACATACACCTTTACTAGATCAGGTTGCCCAGAGCCTCGTCCAACCTGGTCTTGAACACCTCCAAGGACGGGGCATCCACAACATCCCTGGGCAGCCTGTTCCAGGACCTAACCACCCTCCTAGTAAAAAACTTCCCCCTAACATCCAACCTAAATCTTCCCTCTTTTAACTTAAAACCATTTCCCCGTGTCCTGCTATTATCAGCCCTTATGAAGAGTTTACTCCCCTCCTGGGAGTAAGTTCCCTTCAGATATTGAAAGGCTGCAATGAGGTCGCCCCGCAACCTTCTCTTCTCCAGGCTGAAACACTTGATACGTAGGAGAGAATTACACCAGTAGCATCCACATAAACAGCCTGCTTTATCACAGGCTAGCAAAATCTCTCTCAGCCTGCTTGTCTTACATTTTTTAGCTGGCTTCTGCAAGAAGCTTCTCAAGCTTGGTCATTCTGCTCATAAAACAAAAGACTTCCCATTCTTTGCGCAGTACTAAAATTCTGGCATTTATCTAGATCCTACTCAAGTAAACAATAGCTTATAGACTATGTAAGATTGCTAGGAGCTGTACAGCCTTCACCTTAAACCATAGGTAATCCTCTCCATGCTGCTGTCCCTTCTTTTTTTGCATAGGGAAAAGGCAAACAAATATTTGGACTACCACAATAGTATTAATAAACATGAGAACGCAACAGCTAGTGTTATTCTACAGAAATGAATGAATAAATAAATAGACTATAAGCACTTTATTCTTCTCACATAATTTCTTCTCAGTGACATTATTGAACAGACTGTTGAAAACAAACATCGTTAAATGAGAAAAGAAGAGCGGGAGCCTGTCTAATTCCCCACTGCAACATTTTCCATTGACGAATGCTCCCTAAATGGATTTAGCTTTTTGAAAAGAAGTCAGAGAGAAATTTGATGTGGCCCCCTGACCCCTGGTAAGCACATGTATCTTCACCTGTCACATAACACACTGGCACTTGCTTACTTTTCAGCAAAGACTATCGATTTTGCTTATTGGCTGCAGGCTAGTCCATAAAGAACAAATTACAAAGTCAGAGGTCTACAGTTAGCAATTGCTTGCATGATAACAGGGAACTCAGCACAATTCCCACAATGCAATATTAACATTCTCACAAATATGTGAAAACCTAAAACATACACTTCTGCTGTGAAGTCCCCTGTATTTTCAATGATATGCAGCAAGTGAACCACACACTACACTTTGCACGTTTGCCAACAACTTTAAAGTACAGGATTTTTCCTCCTTTTATAAGCTATGTCTCTGGTTAAGAAAAATTTCTTTACAAAGAACAGATAGAAAGAATCAAGCAATGGTTACGTTCTGCTATTAAAAGGGAAAGAAGGATTGACATAATTATCTTCACAATTGAATTCAATTTTACAAAAAGAAAAGCCAACATTTTGACTTCTAAGAAATGCATGGCTGCACTATTTCTTGGAATCCATAGTAAAGTTTATCTTTGCCCCTTGCCTAATAGATGACCTTGCTTTTCTACGTTTTTCATCTTCTGTAAAATGGGATACAATACTACCCTCCACTGCTGAAGTGCTGTTGAAAACCTCTAAGAAATCCATACAAAAGACAGAGCCTGGCATTTAGTGTTGAAATGGGACAGGTGGAAGGGAAAAAAAAAAAAAAAAATCGGCATGAGGATCAAAACTAGGGACTAAGAGCTAGATCTTGAAAGCCCACTTTTGTTTTTGACTCTGTGATTGCAGTAGTTTTTAATACCCAGTCACACTAAAGATAAACCCGTATTGCTCATCCACCATACATTACCGCAGTTACAAACACTAGAGAACTACATAAAAGAATCTGATTTTAACACCATCTAAGTATCAAGGTTTTAAAATGTATATAAGATATATAACAGACTTAAATTAATCTGGATATCTATTTTATCATATATTTTCCTGAGTGGCAGTTTCCTTGAACATTCAGAAATGTTTCTCATGCTAAGGAACATTGATTCAGACCTTTTCCGTAATATTTGGTTGTGGCAAAGACTGGAAATTTAAAAGGCAGGCTACAAGTGAGGTTTGATTGAAAAAGCTCACTGATATTTGAAAATTCTAACTTAGTTCCCTGCTGAAGTCAAAGAGTTCATGAAGAGCAAGCAATAAAAACCACTTTTGGAATCTTAGAGTAGTTGTTGACCTCATGCATTTATATAATAGATTGCCTTGCTTTCAGTTAAGTAATCACCAATTAACTAGAACTAGTGAATGAATTTGTAAATGCTTGTGCTGATACTTCTAAACATTTCTGCTTTATCCTAGGACTTAACACAGTAAGAACTCAGAAAGATAAGCTAAACAAGAAGTCTCTCAGGATGAAATAATCTTATGGAGTTATTTGCAGGCAAAACAGATTAATTATTTTCTACAATATGGACTCTCCAGTGGAAACTCACAGGCACCTGCATTAGTAAACAACACTCAGAAACAATAACACTTCACCAGACAGCAACATACACAATGTAAAGCAATGATTGAGCCAGGCTCTTCTCACTGGTGCCCGTGATAGTTGAAGAGGCAATGTACACAAACTGAAACAGAGGATGTTCTCTCTGAACATCAGGAAGTACTCCCTTACTGTGATGGAGCATAGGCATGGGCTGCCCAGAGAGGATTTGCAGTCTCCTCCTTGGAGCTCTTAAAAGCTGCCAGGGCAACCTGCTCTGGGTGGCCCTGTTTGAGCAGGGAGTTGGACAAAATGGGCTCCAGAGGTCCCTGCCCATCTCACAAATTCTGTGATGGTGCAAAAAGCTCAGTGACAGTCCTCAGGAGACTTGGTCCCTGGGATTTCAGAGATGGCAAATAATTTAAAATTGCTAAGAGATATTTGGGCTACCTGATAAAGGATATGACATGAATTTGAAACTGTATGAATATACAAAACTGAATTTAGTTATCTCAGTTTGTATTTCAAATCTCTCCTTACCCTCAAGTAGAGAAGTGTTTAGTAAGCATCAAATGTTCATACTGCAGAGGAATGCCTTTCTACCACCAAAGAAAAATTGACTTTCATTTACTTCCTCTGAATTCACCAACATTCCCCTTTGACAACACAACCCAGACAAAAACTTCAGACAAAAAAAAAAAAAGGAAGCTAATATGATGCTGTGAAAAGAATCTTGGTCCCTATTGTTCATTTCAATTTTTTGTTGAACATAGAGGAACCAGTAGTGGAAAAAGCAAGTCTCCCGACTGACAGCTAGTGCAGTAACCAGGGAGTGGTATGCAGCTTCACATGCAAAAGACAGTACTGAATTTTGCTTGATGACTGTAAAGGAATTTTCAAATAAATTGTTAGAGTATTGCCAACTACAGAGAGCAAACACATTCAGTGTGTTGCCCAAGGTATTTTGATTTTTAAATAACTTCAGATCTCCTCTGCTGAACAGGTATTTTATGGTCTATTTCTTCTAGGCTTTGTTGAAAACCAACCAAGAACACGCAACATAAAAGAAAAGGAGGCTTTCTTAAAAAAATATGGAAGTTGAGATTACTACTTTCTTCTAAGGCCTATTAACAACACCTGCATTATCAACAGTCACACAAAGAAACAGAAACATGGTGGACTTTTATCTAGCCAAAGGAGGAATGATGGCCAAAAAGGGGGAGTCTTCATGGTGTCTAGATCTGCT
This sequence comes from Phasianus colchicus, assembly GCF_987193195.1. Taxonomy (NCBI): domain Eukaryota; kingdom Metazoa; phylum Chordata; class Aves; order Galliformes; family Phasianidae; genus Phasianus; species Phasianus colchicus. The sequence continues at coordinate 19,776,469 of NC_143437.1, read as the reverse complement.
CACCTTCCTGGCAAGGCTTTATAAGAACTTCGGGTTGCAGCTCACTGTGCTAAGCAACAGGTTAAAATTAATGATAATATTCTCTTCTCCTTTAATTGAAGCATGTGTTATTTTATGATATTTTTCCCTCTTTAACAAAGCTGAGAATGACTTATTCAGTTAAGTCTATAAGAGGTGGAAATTCACAGGTGTTTAGTAAATGATATCTTACATTTTTATTTTTTAAACTCCTACCTTTCAGTTTTGTTTAAGATTAGCACTTCATAGAAAAAAAAATCTTGCTAATTGCCCTAAAGAAAGAATACTGCAATCTCAAAAAGGAAAAAAAGGTAAAAACTATCTGGAAATTACATCTCCATTTTAGCCTTGTCCAAGGGAACAAAACTAAACATTCTACTTTAGTGCAGACATCAAGCTAAAGTAAATGAACACGGAGAGAAAAGTTAAAGAAACTCAATGGAAGACAAGACTTAATGATCACGAGGCAAACCCAAGAACTTGTGCTGGAATCTGGGCTGAAAAATGGATGATATTTGTTCAGCTCAGTGCCAACAAGCATGTAATTACTTTTTGCCCCCCTTGAAGTTTTATCAGATTAAGGTCTTCTAAGACAGAGGCAGGTGTCTCAACTTCTTTCCAATTTGTGTAATCACTACTAAAGAGATTACTGTACATTCTACTTTGATTATTAAGGAAGTATTAATGTTACACTATTTTCTTTTGGCACATTACATTCAAAATAAGTTAAACTTGCATCTTGCACTTGATTAGCTCCAGTGCGGGGGGGGGGGGGGGGGGGGGGGAATAAATAAGAGAAAGGAAACCAACTTCTCTGCCCCAAAAGCTGACTCCTGCATACATTTGTTTCCTATGGCTAACTTCACTGGGTGAGAGTGCAAGTCATACTTCCCATGCTAGTTGACTCCAATCTAATTTTACTTTTGGCCACTTCAAGTTGGTGAAGACACATTTAATAAGATCATTATTCAGATTGGATTATTTAATTAATAAAATGCTGAAATACTTTAAAACTTCTAATGCTGTAGGGTTTTCCTTTTCATTTCACATTAACTTCCACAAATGGAAGTAGCAGAACTGCTATAAGGAACAAAAAGACGCATGCTGTCTTTTAAGGTCCTGTCAAAAAAACAGTAAGTCATCTAAAACCTATAATGATTTAGAAAACATGCAAAAGCTATCACTAACACTGGAAAATCCTGGGTTTTATTTTCTAAATACCGTTCTTTTGACAACAAAGCTATTTTTTGTAAGACATTTTAATAAACTAATAGTGCTCTGAGCCAAGTGCAAATAACAGACAGCTTTGGATTTGCAGGTAGTTTTGACAAGATGATGCTGCTCTAAAAAAAATAAAAAAAAATAATAATTAACTATTCATTTGAGCTGTATCCTGTAAAGAATAAAAAGCCTTTAAAAATACCTTGGGATACTATAAAAGAAATAGGATCTGACTTTCCTCTTCCCAAGATGAGGCTAAGAAATTTTAAGTGGACTTGCTATGTGCAACATATCTAACCATATCCTAAAAGCTGTACTTTTAGGGACATTACTGTAAGTTATGAACAGCTGCTGAGCCAATTTTTGTTTCAGGTAAAAGAAAGTATTGCAAATTTATTTGAAAAAGTGCATGTCAGTGTCACTGTTTAAAATTCATCAAAGAACATTTTGGACAGACTGCTTATCTATTCAAGACACTTTTAAAAGTGAACGCCTACTAAATTGACAATGTACAAATCAGGAATACGTGTATACTGAATAAAAAGAACTTCACCTGACAAATTAAGAAAAAAGTGAGAGAGAGAGAGAGAAAGTACAGGGTGCACAGCAGAGTCCAGACGTAGAGATCTAGTGCACCTCATAAAGCCTGACAGCATAGTATGTCAGACAAGGAAAGCCTCAGGTACTACAGCCAAGTTTCGCCTGTTCCTATGATGTGATTTAATGCCTCAGAACCATGGAGCTTTGCAGTGCGTGGACATCTCACAGTGTCGAGTGAAGGGAACAGATCTGTCATCATTCGCTGCCAGGAGCAGCCCAAAGCAGGGACATTTTCAGTCTTCGACAATGATTGCTGTTACTAATTCTACTGTGAAATACGCAGAGCATCTGCATGGGGACCTCAGCAAAGTGCTGCCAAGACAGCACTTGCTTTGTGCTGTTGCTCCTGGTGTCTGGTTAAGGCGATGATGAGACAGATCGTATGACTTAAGCCATTGCAAGACCTCATCACTTTTCATGGGAGAACGGAAAAGTGCTGATCCCGAGGCTTTTATGCTGAGGGAAAGCAGATAAAAATCTGCAGGTGTAACTTAAAAAAAATTGGTGTGAGAAGCATAAAATAGAGTAAATAAGGCTGAGTTTTCTTTTTTTTCTTTAAATAAAAACAGATCAAGCACATGACAGTAATTAAATGAAAATAAGAATATAGTGTATAAGTACAGAAGTTTGCAATGTAAATTAAAGTGGACAGCATTTCAATTTCCAGACTGTTGTTTTAAAGCTAAAACTAATATTGATACAAGTAAGTACAAAGATGAATGTAACCATTTTTTTTTTTCCTTTTCCAAAGAAAAATAACTAGTGATAACTGAGTAACTCAGTCTGCCTCTATCTCTGGAGAGACATAATCATTCTGGATATATGAAAATAGATTGCCCATTCTGACCCACTATTGTTTTATACTCTTTGGGACCCACTTCTCAGCTGGTAATAATCAATGGTATTAGTCACTGAAATACAGGGAGCTGATTTACATTGTCAAGGGTTCTGGCCTTGAGTAACACTCATATCACTTAATTATTTTCCTAGTAGCAGCAAACTTAACAATGCTTGAATAAGAAGTTGCCTTCTCTCACCCCATGCACTGGGGAAAGCTCAGAAACACTATCCATAAGATGCTAAATCACACCAGGAGCAGCCAGTGGAAGATGTAAAGTTGAGGTTATGACCCTAGATCCCCTAAACACTTGAGTTTTCACTTTGTAATCTCTTCAAACATTTTGTGGAGCTGCTGAGAAACTGATGGCTTAGAGCCAAGGCAAGAACAGTTTGATTTCTGACTGCATCTTCAACCATCACCAAGATGCTCATCTTTTTCTAATCTGTATTTTTCTTGGTCTGACTTACTATGCCTGACATTAAAAGTCTGATAAAACTATGTAGAGTTTAGCTGGTCTATTCTACTTCAAGCAGAAAAATATTTCTAACACACATAGAATAGTATTTTATTTATTCAAATGTCAATTGGCCCCATTTAATTTGAATTACCTGTCTGAAAAAACAGAAATTGGCTGCATTTAAGAGCTAAGTAGCATCTTCATTCCAATTCCAAGTGTCTAAAGGGAGCATGAATTTGATATGAATTCCATTATTCAGTCACAATACTGTTAACAGGGGAGAAGCAGGGTTTATCAGTGTTGTCAGCATGATTATACAGCTCTCTCATTTGCCTTACCTCAGAGAACATACACAGCATGGTCTTGATCAGGTTTGTCATCTTCTCAATGCCTTGGCCATGATGACAGTCAAAATGAATGAACAGATCGGCACTTTGAAGTGCTCATTGATATCTTGAGGTCAGATGTTTTTTGCATGTATTTGGACCATTTCCAGACATATGGGAGGCAGCAAGAGCAATGGTAGCACAAGTGTCTCTGCCAGTCTTCCTCAGCTCTCTCTGGCACCTTCAGCAAACAGCCTGATTAACATGTACCAGGAGTTAATGCATAAGATTGCTAGCTTTTTTTTCAGGTAATGAAGAGCTATTACATCAAAGCAGTTTGGGGGGCACTGCTTGAATTGTCTTGCTGAATCTGAACCAGCTATCAAGTTATTCCTCCCACACAGAGCAGAACAGCTTGGTCCTGCTGTTCAGGGGTCCTTGCCAGCTGTAGAGACAGGAAAGAATTGTTTCCCTCCCCCCCTTCACTTTTGCATGCTCCTTTTTCTCCTGGTCTTTAACTGTACAAGTTTGATAAAATTTGCAGCTTGGGAAAAATGCAATTCAAGAGAACACGGAAAGAAAAAGAACAAAGATGAAAAGAATCAGTAAGTATAAGCAAGCCACGTAGACTTGCAGAGATTTTATCAATATAAATATTCAAGAGGAGAAAATTCTGAAAGCCTTAATCTGTTTAATTTTTTAAAATTTTTGTTTTTATTCAAGTAAGTATATTCTGAACCAAAAGAATAACTCCAAGAAGAGTTGCAATTGTAAAGATATCAGTTTTCTTCTTAAGAAGGTGTTACTCCAAATAGAAGTCAATGAAATGGTTGGATGAGATGATCTCCAGAGACCCCTTCTGATCCCTATTATTCTGTGAGAATCTGCCTAAGGAAAAACCTAGAAAATGTACTATGCTGATATAAAAATAATTTATAAAATAGTAATGGTCTAGGACATATGAATTTAACTAAAGTCTATACTTACCTTTTAAGAAAAAAAAAAGGACAGTTTAGCAAATCTTTTTTAAATTTAGATCTAGTAGTAAAGTTTTTCTGATATTTAATTTCTTCCCCCTCCTCTCATCCAATCACAAACTTTGCAGACCACTATGTGAAACTGTAAAACCCTCAGCAAGACCAATGGCTGGCTCACTCTAGAACAGTCCCCTGCAACCAGCATGGATGCAGCAAGAACCGGAAAGACTGACTGAATGCCTGAAGAGAAGAGATGTGCACCTTCAGTAAAGAAACACACCCAGGTAACAAGGCTAATCAGCAAAGCTTTTGTACTATTTCCATAATTAAAGTCCACTGCTGTGAAGAACTTTTCCTGCTCAAAGCCCAAGGCTAAAATAAATAAATTAGAAATCAGTACTTGGAAAACCATAATCTTCATGTTTTACATATTGTTCTTGCCATGGGTTCCTGCTAGAGTCCCTTGATGGAAGCAGACCACCTCAGCCACCATCCACAATATACATGCACCTTCCAACTTTCAGCCAGAAGTTAATTGGTTCTCTTCAGCAACTCTGGTAGCTAACAAGTCTAACAAATATCACATATGCTACTGCTTGGCTTCCCACTGTATCATAACCCTACTGCTTTCAAAGCCAAACATCCCACAAATACAAGTGCTTTTTATATGGTCAGTTTAAGACTTAAGGTGATGCTAAAAAGAGGTTTCAGAACACTAACAAACACCATGAGCCAGTGGACTGCTACTTAGTACATAATAGCTTGTATTTACTTGATTAGATCGTTTGCTCCTATTTACTTAATGAGTCATGTAGAATGTTTTTGAATGTGTTTACAACAAAATGCAAAAGCCTAACCAAAGCAATTGTCTAAATTAACCCACTATGAAGGCAGTCTTCAAGTCAGTCACACAAAGAAATCAGAGCTCTTTCTATATATCTATGTCATGCTGCAAAAAAAAAAAAAAAAAAATCAACAAACAAACAAACCCAAAACATGACTATCCATAAGGGCAACATATACTGAGGAAAGACATGAAACAGCCAAATGTAAGTGAACATCAATGCCTTGCGTGTTTAAGGCACTTAAAAATTTCTAGGTAATTTAAACTCTTGAAGAAAAACACAAAAGACAGGTAATTCCAGAGATATACAGGATCCAATCCAAAAAGAGCTTTGTACATCAAAAAACAGCAGTTGTATTGAACCTGTAAATAAAAGGCAAGTCTGAAGCAGGTCAAGATACCAGGAGGTCAGGGATACCACCAAACAAACTGAAGTAATAGGTTCAAAATGTGGCAGGTGTGTGTTGCAATTTTTTTTTCATCCAATAATTGCTTGACAAGAATAAAAGAAATTACATCTTCCTTCCCTAATGATGGGTGACTCACAGGTACTAAGACAGAAATGTGACTGTACAAATGAACAACACCAAACTAATATTTTTTGGATATACTGCACAGTTGAATTGTCAGCAATACACATCTCTATGCAACCTGTTTGCATCTTACTCTGAGTGGCCCCATCACACTCCTTTTACAACCCCATTTCTAACTCTGATCAGGGATAAGTCAAGATCTTCTTGAAAAAAAAAAAATCACCTGTCCATCCCCTCTTGCCAGCAAATGCACACCTAACCTCTTGGCAAATAGCATTCAACAAGACTCTTCAGATTCTCCAGCCTGTCTACCCCACTGCACAAATATCTTTAAAATTAGGTAGCTTTACTTACATCCTCATTGCACCACCTCCTTTAACCTGTTGTAGATATGCTAAAATGCTAACAATTTACAGGCTAAACCTCTACTGCAGACTTATAGAGATTTGAGAATTGCTGTCATGCTCTGCTCTTGCTCCTTCATTCCTCACTTTCTTTGCCACACTGAACAACCAAGATCTTTTGCCCTTTTCATTAGACCCTGGATTTTGAGTCCTTTTGCCAGCCCTACTGTTCTCCTTTGGACTGTCTCCAGGCGATCTCAGGGTGGGGAGTAAGAGGCAGAGGAAGGGAAAGGAAGAAGTGGGAAAAGACCACATTTGCACCTCTCTGCTTGCTGGCAGAAGGATCTGACCAGGCACAATGGGAATGAGTTCACTGAAGACAAGGATTTTTCCCCTTAGAGCCAAGGATGAAATGGAGGGGTGAGACGTAATTCAATTTATTTTCCGTGCATGTGCACTGATCATTACAGGGGCGTTACTGAAAATAACTTGCCAGGTTGCAAATTTGCCTTTTGTGGCCAAATATTAGAGAAATAACTTCAATAGAGTTTTTGGTTTAGCTGTGAACGAGAATTGTCTACTTTGGCACTGAAAAGTGGCCCTTCCAACACACACAGGATTTGGAGCACACTGCAAGATGTCTTTTCTTGCAAGAGAAAGAAAATGCTCTCATTTGCTTTGCATGAATTTGGTTTGGAAGACACAAGTATCCCTCGCTTCCAGCTGCCCAGAATATCTTCAAGGAGGAATAACAAATCAAAACTCCTTTCAAAACCCCAGTTCAGTCTAGAAGATGTCAGAACCTTTATATGAAATGCAAGAGTCCATTTTCTGTCTAATCTGCAGATCAATCAAAATAGCTCAGCGTGCCACTACCATTTACTTATTTTATCTCCACGTGGGTTTACAGACAGGTTACAGTAACAACTGCTTTTCTGATGGGCTCTTGACTTATTAATCTCAATGGTAGACTTTTCTGCTTGTGTAACTTCCCCCACATGCATTCTCTGCCTCTTAAACACTACCCCCAATGAGATTTGAAAGTTTATTTTTAAAAAAATTAGTCTGCAACTTTTTCCATTGAAAGAGAAATCTTCTTGATCATAGAAAGAACTTTTATCAGAGGAAAGTTTCTAATCTTTCCCTGAGAAAGTTATTTCCTCCTGCAAATTTCACTATGAAGTAAAAAAGGATCTTTCATCAAAAATATTTCAGCATTTACAGAACTTAAAAACTATAATTGCTGTTTCTTGACCTGATCACACATTTGAATACGTGCCTTTTTGTTGTTAATTAATATTTTTTCTTTTCTCCTTCCTTTTTTTTCCCCCCTGCATCATTTCCCTAAAACGAAATAGCCCTCAGAATGCCAAGCTTTTGGTTCTCTCAGAACCTTCTTTTTCTGAGCAGCTTTTCGACTTGTGCTTTTTCTGCTTTGCTCTATTCTCAGTCAAGCATGCAAGAATAGAGCAAGACAAGACAGAATAATTATTCACAAATGGACAGAAGAACATTCCAGGGTTCATTTTCCAACTTGTATGGAATTGGATACAGTTGCTGAAGAGGCAGATGTGCTCAGAAAGCTCTTCAGCCACCACTTTTGAGTCTGACAGAGATCGTGAATCAGAGCCCTCAGCTGCTGCAGTTCACAGCCAGGGATATTTGTGTAAACTGAAATCAATAATGATTTAAAAGGAGGTACCAGGCCCTGGGCTCTGGGCATGCCACCCAGCCAGCTGCCACAACAGAGAGGGGATGAATCACCAGGACAGGAATCTCTGACCCCACCTCTCCGTAAATTGTCAGAGCTCTTGATCCTGCACCCTTGGATATCTGCCTCATCCTGAGCTGCACCAGCATCAACACTGGAGCTTAAAACCAAAGGCATCTACAGCATATCTGTACCAGAGTTCTGTATTTTTAAAAACAAAAAAAAAACTCTGCATGTCAAATAATACTTTTAGACTAAAGAGATTGCTATTGTATATATGACACTTCCAATAGTTTGTGATTGCTCGTATTAAATTCTGGAAACATGACCCCAGAATAAATTTATATTACAAATTCACATGTTCAACTCGTTTTAATGTGTGAGAAAATTGATTGACAGAGTTTTAAATAGACTAACTTCTATTAAAGAACTTTTGATACTGCTATTACTACAAATAGAAAACCTGAGAACAAAACAGGTGTGGTTAACAGAGTGATAAAATTGGTGCATTTGCAATTGAGATTCTTCCAGATTGGAAGAATGTTTTACTAATAACTTTGTTGAAAATCTATGTGAGAATCTGCTGAACTTGTCATTTTCAGCAATCACACTTTTTTTTTTTTTGAAGACAGTTGAAAGAGCATGCAATTGTTTTAGGAACTTTTTTTTCCCCCTCCAAGTTGCAGAGTCTTGTCTCAATGGGAATGTCAAGAAATATGATTTGGTGAAACCAACTGTTTGGAACAGCCCAACCTGAAAAAATCTGGAGTTTGAGATAAGAGGTAAGATCTTAGTTCTTTCTACAGCTTTAGAAGATAAAATTCAGAATCTTAGATAAAAGGTCAAATTTATCTTTTACTCATATGCCTGTCAAAACATAACTCAGTATCAACAAAGTCAGATGCAACTTTTCAATGAAGTCTTATTACACACATGTGGATGTTATCTTCAACACAAATCTTTCGTCATGATACACAGCACATTGTAACTATTGCAGATCTGATTCTGAGGTCACACTGAAGTAATTTGTTATTTATTCCATTAGACCTGCTAGAATTAGACAAGTGGGCTAATCAGAATTATAGCCCCTTAGATGCAATATCTTTGTCAAATCTGTGAGCACTTCCCTATTACTGAATCTTTCATTTTCATGCCTCCCCAACTTTGCTCGAATAGAAATTAAAATACCATAGCTGAAACCGAGAAGTTCACAAGTCTATAAAAGGCACAAGACTGATATTCTCTACATGATGGCACACTGCTTTGTGTTCATTACAATACTTTTACAAGAGTTGCTATGTAAAAAGAAAATACTGATGATCATTTAACAGAGTAAGAATTCACTTAAATGAACTGCCAAAAGAACAGAACTCTTAAAATAATTGATTTTTCCCCCACATAAGATGAAAAATGCATAACACTGTACAATGAAGCCCGTTTGAGCAAAAGTCATTTTCTGTCATTAAAAGAAACATAAAATACATTGGGGTACTTAATTAAAGTCTTAGGAGAACTGATCTTCATACCATAAATTTCTAACACAGAGAAATCTTAGCAAAATATCAAGATTTATGCTTTTCCTAAATCTATAGGGCTCCAAAATATTTTACAAGCGTAGAAAATTAGCATCCACCACACTTGGAAGAATACCACCATCTCCAAAAAAAAAAATTCATAACAGTTGCTGCCTCAGTGTTTCTGCCAGCATGCTGATGCATTACATTTGCTGAATGTATGGAGTGATTTGAAAATGACAGCTATCTCATGACAGGCAATACCAGCAGACAGCCTTTGAAAAAAAATCTATACTGACCTCACCTCCATCCAACACCTATTGACAGTTGTCACTCAAACTCTGATATCACATAAACACTTTCCGATCTGCAGCTTAACTTTCCATAGTAGGGCAAAATCCTGTTAACTTCTGACCCACCTCTCAGACATCCATTCTGCTATATTCATGTTTGCAAACCGCTGACAGGTTTTTCCACAGCAGAGCATGTATGGCTTGTGCAACGCTCACGCTTCCTGCCCTCTAAGTTTCTCTACTAAAACCCTACTCAGAAACTTGCTGCTAATTGAAGGTAAACAAATTTGAATGTGAAAAAGATGCAGAGCAACCTGGAGGCAGCAATACAGTGGTTTACATACTTCTTCTACAAGAGAACTGTGGTATCTTCTCTATGTCATCTCTTCAACCATCTGTTAACAGGTGGATCAGTTTTCCCCATTATCCATATCCTTTTATTTCAATACCACAAATGGCTTTGAAATTCTTTGATTAAATGACGATGAACCACAAAACCAAATTGCGGAGATCACCCAGATTATAGAGAGAGATGAAGGAACATGAAACTGTCTAAGGTTATGAAACTCCAGACTTCCATGTAGAGACAGCAGGGAATGAAGCATACGGAACGTCATGAAAAGAATGTTTTATAGCTGCAGCAAAGAAAAAGACTTCATATTACAGCTGTTGATACAACACTAACAACAGATTTTAGAAAAATAGAGTTTGTTTGGATGTTTATTAACAATTACGTGTGCCTGGACAAAAATTTTGTCCATTTATAATTAAACTATGGAAGGACATACTCTCTCTTCCAAAGTTTTAAAGGAAATAGCATTAGTTTCTCTGCTGCTTAAGGCTCAGTACTTCAACAGACCTACTGATAACACAGACAAAGTTCTACCCAAATAATAACGCCTTAATTTAGCCTCTTTTATACCTTTTTTCCTACTCCAAGAGAGTTCATCTTACTTTGATTAAAGATTAATCTCTTGGGCTACATATAAAGTATCCCTCTTGACAATCCACTTCTTCACTTTCTACTCCCTAGCCCCAACTGTGGATATATTTCCTAGTTACATTTTCATTCTGAGACTAAATACAAAACACAGAGGAATGACAAAGAAGTTCAGTAAGGTTTCTGAAGTAAATAGAAACTTAGTTTTGTAACTGAACTTTTGTAACGCTTATAATTCACAGAAACTGAAAAATAAGATCTGGTCTTTGTGAAACTGCAGTAGATATGGATCTAGAATGAAAGGCTGTCCTATAAAATTAGACAGAGTTTGAAGATATGGATTTATTCTTAAGGATATATTCCTTCCTGGATGTCAGGTGCCATTTGTCACACCCTGGATTTTGCTGTCCATCAGGATATAGGTGAAAAAAAATTTAAACTGCTTCATAGCTCAAGGAATTTAGTCAAGAAGCATTTTTATACAATGGAGAAAGAAGTCACTAGCCATTAACAAAGAAAGAAAGAGTAAGGGAAATCTGTATTAGTGTGCATATGTACAGTGGCAGGACACACCACCACATTTCTTGAAGGAATGCTGTTGCAGGGTGTGCTGCATCACAGCTGAAAACATCATACACTTTTGACCTTTTTGTCTACCCTGTTTGATGCAAGGTTTTTTTTTTGTTTGTTTTTTTTGATTGAGACAGGGTCAGGATTGCAGGGAAAGACAGAATAGCAACTTCTGAATACTTACACACTTTAAGGTCAGTAATTCATTTCCTGTGCTCCATTTGCCAGTTTGAGATTGCATCAAAGACGTAAAAAAAAAAAACAACCAAACAAAACACCATCAAAAACCATTTTCCAGGCTCTGGTCCTGAAATTGATGCCGCATGGCCAGGATGCTGAGTCCAATCTGAGCTCTGTGGACATCACCACTGCTCTGCACTGAGCATCATCAGCTTGCACATATGCTGCTGACCTCAAGATCACTGACATTGTGGACAGGTACTATTAAACAGCTTAGAAAGAACAGCTCCACAACAAAACTGTCATAACATCCTCTGACCTATTACCAAAGATCACACCTGGACTTGCACCACCACCTCCAGCTAGCCCCAGTCAGACGCATCTGTTTCTTCTGCTTTCCCTGATGAGCCTCCCTCAGCAAAAAGAGAGAAATTAGTGCCAGAGATCTGCTGTTTTATTGCATGTATTCACGTGCACTGTAGGACCAAAGTTCTCTGAACTCATTTCTTTTGTCAACTTTCATACCCATGGTATTCAGTTAGTTTTCACTCCCATAAACTCAGCCAGTCTGAGATACAAGCACTTGTACAACTGAAAACACAGACCCATGGAAGTACAACAGCCCTTAAGATATATCAAGAAAAAGATGCTCGGCACTTAATTATTTTAGAGATACATTGTGCAGCTTGATTAGTACATCTTTCCTAAAATTTCGACACTAAACCATTAAAAAAAAATTAAGCCTGTTGGCTGCACAACAGCACCTCTGACTCTGTTCTGCAGTCATGAACTGCAGGCAGTAATGTACTGATGCTCAGATAATTTCTGAGTTCTTTTAACCATAGACTTTAAAAAAAATGTATTATTTACATAAATATATAAAAAATAAATAATATGACAGGAGATTTTTTTTCAGGAGTCACCATATTCTGTATTAATCACAAGACAGCAGAAGCCAGCTGAAGAGACACGTGGAACATATCTTTTTTTCTATTCTCCCTTCCCATTCAATCTTGTGCTTTCACTTTAACTATCTTAATTTAGTGATCATTACAGATGCAAATCTATTTATAAAATTCAAACTTAGGAAGCAGATAGTAATGGATGGATAGGTACTAACATCAAACGTTCCCTTTAGCATCACATCTGATTTGTGTTCTGAGAGTACTACTTTTGCTGGGAGAGATATTCACAGTTGTCTTTGAAACTGGGATGAAGATTCTCATTATCAATGAATTTATCTGTCAGAAGTAAATGAAAACCTTAAGTAACTCCATTCTCAGTATTGCACAAGCCAGAAATTAGTGTGATATGGTGACATTAGGTTAGATGAAGTATGATTCCACCAACCTCTTATGCAGTTTTATGTGAAAGGGACACACATTGTGGAAAAAGGAGTTATTAATATATCTAGAAGAAAGAGAATAAGAGTCTAAATGGCTCAACATCACTGTTGAGAGACGCCAGGGAAAAGTTTCTTACGCTAGAGGATAGTGATGATAATATTAAGAAATGGAGCCGAAAATATATATATTTTTTTCTGGAAGCTGAAACTAGGTTTCTGAGACTTGGACATCTGAGCTACCTTCCACTAGCAGGGCAAGCGACCCAATTTTCTTTCCACCTCAGTGTGGGAGTTTATAGTATTTTTAAACAGAAAAATATGAAATAAGCGCCTGCAATAGCACAGGCATTCCTTAAAAAGCCACGAGATTTCTTCCAGGCCTATATCCCCATAAAGAAAGAAGAAAAAAAGAACATAAAATAGTGAGCGGGTATGACTTACCACAAGGAAACATGATTCTTGTTAAATGCCTTGACAAGAATATTGTGGTTTGGAAGACAGAAGGGCAGCAGGGGGAAGGGTTGTTGAGGGTCACACTGCTTCACAGTCCAGGGCATGTGGTGGCCTCCAGCTTTATGAACACTTACTACCACAGGGTGTATTATCTGCCAGGCCTGAAGCCTGAATTATTGTATTTCAATAAAAATTGCAGCTTTAGTACTTAACCCAACAGCTAGATTGTTACATTCTCTTCCCACACTGAACTAGCATCAGCAAAGAAACAGAAAACAGGATAACTACCCCCATCCTGCCCTGTTTCTCCTTTTCTCCTCCAGACAGATTGGCACAAATGGCAACTCTAGGCTCAGACAGGCCAGGGACCAGCTAATTTTGATTAGTGATAGACACTACATCACAACAATCTACCGCAAACTATATAGACCTCTATGCTAGAAGAAAATTATGAAATGCAGCCTAAGCATATTTAAAGGGATGACAAAACGTTGGAAAGGCAGATAGAAAGGCAAGAGCTGACCAATCCCAGTGATTCAAGAAATAAAAAAAATACAAAAGCTAGCAAAGTGTTTAAGAAACTAAGGAGAAGAAAAAAGAAAAAAAAAAAAACACACAACCACCAAAGAAAACTAATCATACTGCTTAGAAATACCTCCATGAATGCAGACTCATTATTCATTTATACATGAAGTGAAACATATCAAGATAAATGATACTATTTACTGGCATGATGCACCTAACATCAAAACAGATGTGTATTTTTAATGTTGTGCACATTAAACACATTATCTAACTTTCAAAGTACAATAAGTGATTTATGTTAGAGGTTGAATATGCCAAAGCAGCAACTAAAAACAAAATAGAAAACTCAAGGCTTATCAACATAGCCAAGAAACAAAGTCAGCAAGAGAATTCAGAACTAACCAGAAACCTGGAAGCTAAAGATTAAATAAATTATTACTTACAAAAAAAATCAGCTTTTGTTCAGAATTGCTAGTAGTGCCTTCTAGAAGTTCTCCCATCACCCTGTTAGAGAGGCAAATCATAGAAGGGCTCGGGTTGGAAGAGGCTTTAAAGATCATCCAGTTCCAACTTCCTGCCCTAGGCAGGGCTGCCCCCCTTTAATAGGCATCACCTGAGCAGGACGAAGAAAAGCAGATTTTGAGATACACATGTGAAAACTTCAATCAGCGTTGAAGACTTTCAGGTGATTTCATTGGCACAACACTGATTTACAGCCATCTGACAGCCAGGCCAATCAGCTAACATAAACACTGTGTACTAAACACTGCACGCTAATACTACAGATGACTGGAGTTTGCATTTAATATATGGGCAGAGAGCGATGCAATGCTTGGCCCAGGCTCTAAGGGCGCCCGATGAGGCCTGCTGTGGAATTGTGCTGGTTGTTAGGGGATAACGGCCGCGTGTGGGAGGTCTCTGCACCTGTTTGCTGAGAGCTGGGGAGGGAAAGGAATTAACTTGGAAAGGGCTTAAGCACTGCTTGTGTGCTGTTAAGGGCACTGAGATAAAAGGAGGAGTTTAAAATGAACTAGGGGACACTGGGGAGCTGTGGGGATTTAGAAAAAGCTTACAGTGACATACAGTAATAGTGCAGTGATCTTTGACACACAAGAATTGTCCTTACTTCATAAACTGCACTGTTTGCAATACTGAAAATCAGGGTTTGTTTTCAAGATGATGAGAAACAAGACTGCCAATATTCACGAAACAGTTCCAAGAGTAATTTGCTTCATTAGCCACAGACCTGAGGCTCCCTGTGAGAACATGTCATCACCTCAGGGATGAGGAGAACTGGGTGGAAAGTAGAGGAATGTGCACCAGCTGGACCACCAGAAACTGCAGCAGGTGGTCAGAAAGCAGAGGGCCGAAGATGCATCTGCTTAGCTCCACCAAATATGAAGAGCTGGTCCCAAAAAGGCAGGCTAGAAAATCCTCCCTGTAGGAGGGCAGCCCTGTGTGAGGTAGAGCCTGTAAGTGTTGCTCAGTTGTGTGTTGGTTGGTTAAGTCACTGGGTTCCTCCTGGAGCAGTCAAGAGGCTGTACAGCAACCCAGGAGAGCACAGCCTATCAGACAGGTATCCTCTGAGAAATTCCCTCTCTTATGCTATACATCATATTAAGCATTCAATCCCTTGCAGGAGGTAAGGTTGTGTGAGTTATGCTTGTTAGCTGTGTTAGCAGGAGCTGTGGTTTGCACAGCACAGCCACGTGATGGAGGAATCTTTCCCCGGCACAGCTAATAGAGGCCCAGAAGCCGCTCTTAGAAATTCATAGCCCCAGCATGGGCACATTGTGTTGCTGCACTTGAGAGAGAGAGGTCTGATCTCTTCCTCATGAGTGTGTTTAAGTGTACTCTCAGTTGCCCCTTTCGGCTCAATTCTTGCACAAAAGCATAAGGAGAGAAAAAACAAAACAAAATTCTGATAGCCATTGTCCCCCTCAGATTTTGAAAGTTAACCTTATCAGTGTCCTTCCTAATTGTAAACACCTGATTGTAAAAGCAATCAGCTGTGGGTGAATTGGAGGCCACCTAAAACTCTGTTAATTGCACAGGTTTAAGAAAGCCTGGAGTAAAACTTCCAAGAGTTGAGACCAGATGAAATTACCAAAGTGTTTTTCATGGTGTAGCTGCTTGCTTTCAGTTAAAGAGATGAGGAAAGATATGTTCCATCTGTGTGGCCAGCTTTTACTAGCTGCAATTTACTCTGTTGAGGTCAGCAGGGAAGACGTATATTTGAAATAAGTTAAATCCAGTTTAATCATTTCTATCCAAATATGTATAGAAACCTCTTTTCTTGTAATATTTTAAACTCATTTTCTCATAAAGATTAAGCTGGGAGTTATGTTGCCACAGGGAGACCTGAAGGTAGTCCAAGGCATCCTTATCAAGATGCTCCGTAATTCAACAAAAAATGTACTGAAAATTAGTTGACAACAGTCAGAAAACATTGTAAGATGCCTTTTTTTGACTAGTCCTTTGAAAACTTATCTATTATTCCCTAGTATTTGGGACAGAACTTGTCGAGCAGTGATCCCTTAAGAATTCACTTCCCCCATAGGAAGATTTGTTAGACTTTTAAGTCAAATTCTTTACGTTGCCAAGCATGATGAACCAGGTCATGGTGAAACTGTAGGGGAGAACTAAATGTACTATGTTTTACAGAATTTTGCATACAATTTTCTTTTAATTTATTCTGTTAGGAATTTTCAGTTTCCTGTATTTTCACAACTGATGTGAATAAAAATGGTAATCTGATTCATTCCCTGTCCTTCCCTGCAATGGACTTTTCCTGGTCTCAGATTTAACTTCTTATTTCAATCTCTGTCCAACAAACAATTCTGTAGACAACTGTCAGAATGTGCAATTGTGCAATATATGCCTGTGAAGAGAATGAAACTACACATATGTCTGTACAAATTTTGTAAGGATCACAAAACATTCACTACAAAATGTAAAATGTGGAGGACAATAAATTCTAACGCTGAAATCTTAATTCTTTGAATTTCTTACTGCATTTGAAATGTGGAATGTTGTAAATTTTTGTTACTCTTGTTAAGAGTATTTATTTCTACTAAAATATTTTTGTTTTTGTAAGAGAAAAACAAAGCTTATCTTTAGCAACATTTTAACAGCCTTAGCAGGGTGTGCAAGTTCACACTTCATTGAGGAATAGAGTGAAACATGGAAAATTTCCATCTTTGCAGCTGCTGCTAGTTGATATGATAGTGAGGCAGATTGCTATGAGGACAGTGGTACATCTGCTTCCTTTTTTATGGCAAGGAATCAGATACCCTCCATGGTTCCAGCTTCCTTGTGCTGCTTGCTTAGTGCAAATGGCTGCTAATAGGTCCACAAGTACCTCATGAAGAATTAACGTTTTTTAGGAGAGAAAAAACTGATGACATTCATCTAGGCATACCGGACTTGAGGCCCCTTCATATGGCTTCTTCTGTTATTCATATTACATGCACTGAAGAGAAAATTTTGGGAATAGTAGTGCAATGTTACAAACAACCAATAATGGCCTATTCCAAAATTACAGTTTATCACAACTCAGTAATTACTGTTATGAAGAGGAGGAAATAAAATGTCTTCAAATGGCTCCTAGGATTATACTGAAGGGAGCCCTTGCACAGGAAGGAATTTAACCCCGGAGCCTGGAAAAGGGAAAAGATCAAACCTTTGATCTTGGTCGTTTTCTGTGGCCTGAGCTCACAGGTCAGGGCAGAAATATTGGCCTCTGATATCTTCAGAGTCTGGGATGGCTGCATGCCAAACAGGACCTCTGCAGCCCAAGCATAAGGACAGCTCTAAATAGCACTGGCTACCAACAGCCCAGAGGGCAGGAGTACAAGAGCTAGGAATGAAGTGGGGCAAGCTGCACCGTAGCCATGCATCCAATTTTGACAGCAACAAAAGGTGATGATTTTGAGAATGCCATCTCTCAGACCAACATAATCCTCTTGTTCCCTGCTGCAACAGTTTTAAGGTCGTTTTCGTCTTCTGGGGCTGTATAAAGCTGCTCTAGCTCCATAGAGGAAAACGTTGGCTATTCCTCTTAGAACAAAGCTCGACCGTCTGAGATGTTGTAAAAAGGAACATGAATCACAGTAACCCTCTGAAAGTGCAGTGTACACAAATAATCTTTGTGCCTGCAATTCTCTCCTGGCCTGAACTCTTAGGCAATTTTTAATGAGGATTTGGCTCTTGGTGTATATTTCCATGATCCCACAATAATACCTATGTGCACACAAATAATGAAGTCTAGTGTATAAATATGCAGTTCCACATGCCAGTTTTTCAGCTTTCCAACCCTTCGAAGGGCTCTAGAAAAGTGGCACGAGAAAAGAGGCAGGAGCACTGCTGAGGCACTGACACTCAGAGCAAGGAGCACAGAAGAGCATATTGCACTGCTTTGTCCGATGAGATCTTTACTCTGGCATAGAAGAGAGCTGTAGACTGACAGGCAATGTTTATTACCCAGACAGAGAGAAAACAACAGCAAAAGGATCAAGGCCCGTTAAAGCAGGATACAGCTGTCCCCAAGGCACTTGATCCAGGCCAGTGGGCTTTGGCAAGGAACAGTTCACATACAATAACAGTGTTTCACTGTGGACAATTGCCTAAATCTCAGCTTAAAGTAGTTAAGTGACTCTCAGTCACACGATGAATCATCTGCGTTTAGGAGAGAGGGATGCAAAAATAATTAATGTAGGGAGAACTGATGAGTAACATGTCTTTCTTTCATGAAGATTTGAATGAGATACTGGGAGAGTGGGCTATCTGGGAGGGTGGGAAGAGAAAGAGGTATTCTAGTTGCTCATTCCAGCGAGGAACAAAAGGGAATTGCAGAATGTAGATGTTTCATCCTAAAATTGAGACATCTGATCTTAAAAGTTCACATGATCCTTAAGAATAAATGAGTAAAAAAATGCAGCAAGTTTTTTTTTTTTTTTTTTTTTTTTCTCTATTAATGAGAAAATACGTAGAATATTATAGTGTTTCTATGCAGGAAAATACAGGCTTGAAAACAGACTGTATTCTGGGGAAATGCAAAACATGAATAAAGAGCTCGAGGAAGCAGAAGTGTCCACCTCAACAGAATGGACCATCACAGGGTTATCTTGAAGGGTCCAAAAGGCAACTGCCTGTGCTTCTCAGTCACTTATTGGTGCAAAGTATTTATGACCAGAAAGCCCTTTGACATTTACATTTCTACTGGGCAGTGACAGTGACATCAAGTGGATACATTAGTGAATTAAACAACTGAGTTACTCTGACAGAGGAGATACTGTATTTTAATAATTATTCATTTCAAAAGTGCTTATGTTATAAGACAGAATGAAAAGCGACCTGCCCTTTGAGAGACTTTTTGTATTTATGTGTACAGAAATCCCTCCCTGCCTCTACATATTGAGAGTAACTTATTATGATTGAACAAAGAAATGGGGAAATTTTCCAAAGAGGTTGAGGAAAGAGTAAAAATTTGGAAGCTTCATCTTTCAGATACAAATACAAACAGGTCATGAATGCAGAATTAAGTTAGGGATAACTCAGATGCATAAAATAAGGCTGCCCCAGGCTGTTCTAACTTCTTCACAAGTAGCTATTTAGTTATCCAGTAATGCTGAGCAACTTTTGATGACTTAATTATCCGCAAAGTATGCATGCACGCACCCCAAGTGAGTCCACTGCAAATGTACACGCATCATTAAATTTTAAGAATGTAGGTTGCTCTGAAAGTAATGCCTCCTATTTATTCCCATGGAAACTAGAACAGATAGAAAGAGCACAACACCACTGCTTGATAGAGCAAAATCTGAGCTACAAAGCACTGTTTTTCAATACAGTGACTGCCATTAGCTATGCATTTTCACCAGCAATGAACAAGAGCCTGCATGCTATGCTCATAACAATCTCCATCAGCAGAGATGACCCACTGTTGCTGTTGCCACTGCTGAAAAGTACCATCCCCCACCTCACTGTGCTCACATCTACTGTTTGGTCTCCACAAACATTCAGCAAGCATTGATAAATTTTAATGGGTGCCATTTTTTTCATCAAGAAGGAATTCTGTGACATCCCTTCGCTTCATACGCACTTCCATGTCAGATGCCATTCTGTCAGAATACCCCTCTGCTGCCAAATGTCACACTGCGACAAAATGTAATGGAATATTAGTGGGAATTATCAACCTCTACTGCTATACTACCAACATCTGCCACTGATGTCCTGGGTCAGTTTAATAGAAGACATTACTTTCAGAGCAGCCTTTGTGAGGCATCAAAGCATTTTGAAAAATACATGTAATACTTTAGTGAAGAGCCTTTTCTTTTCCCTACATCAGTAAACATATTCAATCAAGAAATCTTCGGCTTACTATTATTCTAAGAAGAAAACATCATTTTCACTATGAAAATGTTGGCCGGGTCTTTTTTCTCCTCATGTGCCAACATTTATTTGACCAGGGTACTCCCATGTGACCAATACTCCCATTTCAACCTGAGTGCCTGCCACTCACTGGAACTTTCTTGACCAGGTCATTTTATTTGAAAATTTGTACTGCTTACCACTGCTGAGATTAGCACCTTGCAATTGAAATCAACAGCAGCTGTCAAGTATGAGGTGAACTTGGTAAATGATTCATACTTTTGGGAGTTAGAATTAGGATTGCATTTTGGCTTGATTTCTCATCAGTATCAGACCCTTTAATACATGGAAAAAGTCAATGTTTAAAACCTGAACTACATGATAACACAATTTTTCATGGCATATCCCAATGGAAGTTATTCTAGATGCCAGCAAAATTTCTTTGAGTGGACAACAGTTTGTCCATGAGCCAGCAGTGTGCCCCCTGTGTCCAAGAAGGACAATGGTACAGTGGGCTGCATTAAAAAGAGAGTGGTCAGCAGGTTGAGAGAGGTAATCTTCCCCGTCTACCCTGGAGTCAAATGGATGGGGTGGAGCTCTTTTCAGTGATGTGCAGTGAGAGAACAAGGAGCAATGGGCAAAAAATGGAACACAGGAAGTTCCATACAAACACGCGACAGAATTTCTTTACTATGAGGGTGACAGAGCACTGGGACAGGCTGCCCAGAGAGGTTGTGGACTCTCCTTCTCTGGAGTTCAAAACCCACCTGGACACTTTCCTGTGCATCCGCCTGTAGGGAACCTGCTTTTAGAAGGGAGTTAGTTGGACTCTATCTCCAGAGATCCCTTCCATCTCCTATGATTCTCTGATTCTGTTGTGCCGTCTCCAAAACCTACAGCTTATCAGCACACAGACTGTATGTAAGAACCATTTTGTGGTGGCTGGATGAAAGTCTGCAGAAATGAAAAATTTTGCATGCGTTTCCTCACATTGCCTCTATAGGAGCTGTGGCACTGAGGAACTACCCTGGGAAGCACCAGCATTCTTCATGTACTAAATAAATGTCTGTGATGCTCTGCTTTGCCCGGATTTTACAGAGAAGCCAAGATAATATTCATGATATCCATCTAACTAATACTTGCTAGGGTAATAGCTAGGACAAAATTAATTCTTTCGTACATTGTAAAGGAGTTTAGAACTTTCATGTTGAATCTTTTCTCTTCATTGTACAAAAGAAAGCTCCCCTCAGAGACTCACCTGAGAAGAGGTTTTCTCTGCTCTTCAGATTGCCCTGTGCAGCTGGGGTTGTTCCTGACTTTGCTCCATTTTCAGATGAGAACACACAGGGAAGAAGATAAGGGAATCGAAGAAGGTATGCTACTCCCTTTTATTTTGTTGAGGGACATAATGGCTCACTCTCTCTAGCTCTCATTCTTAGAAGCAGCACTCTTTCACTCAAACAGCAAGTTTGCTGTAAAAGAACAAATGTCTTTTTGTGCCCATCTCTGTGTGAGCACCTCAGTGTACATCCTCCCTCTCCTCGGAGGCCTGGGTTGCTCATCCAATTACAGAGGTGCTCAGCCTTTGCTGAAGCAAAGTGACTATACTGAAAATCAATAGTAGAGATAAACACTGTAATACCATGACTCACCCTCTGTGCTTCATCTTCCAAGACCAAGCACCTTCTGCTCTGCAATAAAAGCTGAGTGGAAGTTAGAAATATATTTCTTAAAAAAACACTTTGATAAATTGTTGCCAGGGAAACTTTCTATGGATGCACAAGTGTAAGCAGGAGTTAATTTCCTTCATCACTTTAGAATAAACTCTCAGAATCATATGGAGACTTTTATCCTAATGTTGACCAGCAGGAACTATAAAGGAACTATTTTTGAGATGTTTGTATTGGAATAAAATAGAATGCAAATAATTCTAAATCTGAGATTATTTGCTTTCTGAGCACTTGAGGTTTCTGGAAAAAAAAAAAAAGTGGGTGGGAGGGGTGGGGAGTTGGAGCTATTTTCTACTATAGAATTGTAAAGTATTTCTTTGTGTGCTTTAAAGACTGCTGCTAACTTTTCCTTATTCAAATCTGAATAAAGAAGCTTTCTTCCCTACAAAACCATTGTAATGTACTTGGGCAAATAAAACATCAAGAAGCTAATGTATTTAAATAGCTCCAGTATAAATGCAGAATAATTAGTATGTAGGTAAATACTAATCCCAAAGAGTGTGTGCTAGTGCAATGTAAAGTTGCATGAGATCTGCATTTTGTAGTACCAGTTTCATGTCAGTGTCAAACCTAGAATAATGCCTAACAATTAGAGTTTGTAAGATTGTTATTAGGAGAAAAGAGTAGCTTGTTTTCCCAATAAATTAAAAATAAATAATTAATTAGAAAACCCAAAACCCAAATTGAAAATTATAGAAGTTTGAGAAGTGCACTAAACTGGGCTAAGTTATGTTGATCAGATGCTTCCAGTTTATTTTAGCACCAACTTGTTCACAAGGCCATGAGATGTGATACATCTGGTTGGAAAAAAGAATCTTAATTTGTGAGATATCCCACATCTTCATCAAAATTTTTGAGGTATTTTTGCATTTGAACTATCATAGCATTTCTTTTCCCAGAGATCTTGAAGGGAACACTATTCATATTCTTAGAATCTTTCTCAGTTGTCAAATGTTTTATCATTTCTATTAGCTACTATTTGTACAACATTAAAATCAACAGATGGGCTTTCATACCCTTTTAGAACATCCAATACATCTGTATTCACACTTTTAAAAGCCCAAAAATGTAAAGTTAAAGGAAGCATCACCCCTGTCTTAAAGTCTTAACTCTGTCCCCAGATTTAGGAAGAGTATAGTTAGTTAATACAGATATGTATGTATGCTTCAGCCACTGTGCATCTGACATACCATCATCCCCCTGGCAACCCCTTGCCTCATTTATCTTCTTGAATGCTCAGCTAACCTTCTCTATGTTATAGGCAGCTGCTCTGATTGGCACAGATGTTAATTAAACTAGGTAGTAACAGCACACACTCTGAAAAGAAGGGCCTCGGAGCTACAAGAGATCTTAGTCAATCTCCACTACTCCACTGCTGCACTCAGTTACATGCATTGTGCAAGGGGAGAAGGAAAATAATCTTATCTGTGTTCTTGAGGCTTGTAGCAAGCTATAACACACCCAGTAATAGCAGAAGTATGGCAACAAAGCAACAAAGAATGCATGGAGGGTACTGGAGAGTGGGAGATACGGGTGTAGCATTGCTAACTTGGTGTCACTAACCCTTGTGTAAGTTCAACTTCTATTTTATATCCTCTTGCTTAGCAGCTTTCTTTTTCTTCCTCTGTGTACTGCATTCCTTGTTGCATGTTGTCAAGCTGGTTTAGTATTTTCAGGGTGAAATAAAGACAGAATTAAAACTGTAAAGAAATTACCTCTTGCATACTTCCATCCTATTTGCATTCTTTAAATTTAGCAATTGATATTCTGGAAGAGAATAAAGGATTTATTTTCTAGAACTTCTAACTGTGATTTTCTTTCTTATTCAAGAAAATCAAAGCTACAGGGTGATCATAACAGTAAGAAGAAGGCATCAGGAAGGTTCCCTGAAAATTCTACTGCCATTATTCTACTGCTGTTATAACACCTATTCACAGAAGGACAGGATGAACTCGCAGGACTTGAATCTGTCTGGATACAGTGCTTTTTATCACATACTTTCTCTGACATCAGTAAATCCTTGTCCAATGCTATGATCTGCAACAGAGCACTAGTCTTCCTGCCCTCTCTATGAGCCCACCTTGCATCCAGCTCCCTTGCAGGTACAACCCGAACCTTGAGTTTTGAAAGTTATGACAGTTAATGAGTTTTAGTTACTGGATGTGAGTGATCAGAAACAGATAAATCCATTTTGGATTCGATCCATAACTGTACTTCAAACATGCAAGAAGCAAAGAGAAAAATGAAGAATAAATCTTGGGTATCTTTTAACACATTTAAGGTGCTGTGGGAATCTCTTGCTCAGATTGTTCAGAGCATCATTTCTTCACATCTCAATAACCACTCAACTTTTCAGAACACAGAACATCTGTGGGTTGTTTTTAAGAAAAGAGGGTTTGATATGAGAGATGGAATGTGTTTGACATCATTTTGATTAAATCTTTTAGATTCAAACAGTCCAAATATTAAAAATCAGAAATCAACCTATTGTTGATGTTCAAACAGATATTCCAAGTTGAAACTGTCTGGACTAGAAAGCTCATGCAGACCTATCTGCAGTCCAAGAATATATACTGCTTTGTGAGCAATGAACAAGGATTCCCTGTACCCATAGATAAGAAATTACCTGCTAGCAACAACAGCAACCATTCAGCCTTCCTTTCAGCCAGTTCTGTGGGAGACTGTAGAGACAAAAGTGCTGCCTTTTCCATGATGTGTAACCTGAATATTTAAGGCTGTTAAAGGTCTCAGAGGATTTGCTACTAGACTCAAGTCATTACTGGTCTACCCAGCCAGCATGCTGCTTAAGAACTTTATGCTCTGTTTGTCCAAATCCTCTCTGCTGATGCAGAGTCAGATGGGGTATGCTTTCTCCTTTCTTCTCAAAATTAGAAATTCAAAATTACATTTGAATTTGTAATTTCAAATACATCAGAAAATGCCTCAGTTATTGTAACACTGTACCATTTGCTGGAACACTCCTTTAAGATTCCTATCTTTGTGAACAATAGGAATCATATTGTTAGACTTACATATTCTGTGCCAAATTCATATGAGCTTGCAGTTTTGTTTAAGTAGAAAAATAATACTGCTGTTACAATTTTTAGTCTACTATTCAAGAGCATGCTCTAAGAGTGCAAACATTGTCCAGATAGAACTGAATATGAAATTCTATTTCCAAAATTTAATTAGCAAATATCTTTCTATCCAACTAAAACACTGCTTTGCAAAGACATTTCGAATCAATAACCATGTTTCTTCAGTATTTCTAGAATCATGTAATTCCTTAGGTCAGAAGGAACCTTAAAAATTATTGAGCACCAACAGCCCTACTGTGGAAAGAGCTGTCCTCTCCCCCAAGCTGAGGCTGTCCAGGACCCTGTTCTACTTGGCTTTGAGTGCCCCCAAGGATGGGGTACCACAGCTTCTCTGGGCAGCTGTGCCAAGGCCTCATCAGAACACAGTGAAGTGGTGTTATCATCAAATTTGCTGAGGGTGCACTCAATCTCACCGTCCATGTCACCTACAAAAACGTTAAATAGGACTGGTCCCTATTACCTTGTTTAGAGTTATCATCATAAAACAGAATGCAGAATAAAGGAAAAAGCTGTTTAGGAAACAGAACAAATACCAAAACCCAGTCTCTGCCTATCAGAACTCCATAAGCAATAAAGCTTCAGCTCCTCTTGAAAAGAATTTAGATCACTTATCTCCATTTGAATGCCATAAAATCTCAGTGTTCCTGTATTACATTTAAATACTCTCGGAAAGTAATGCCTTCTATTTATTTCTATGGAAACTACAACAGATACAAAAAGCACAACAAAACTATTGATAGACAAAATCTGAGCTACAAAGCACTGTTTTTCGATACAGTGACTGCCATTAGCTATGCATTTTCACCAGCAATGAACAAGAGCCTGCATGCTATGCTCATAACAATCTCCATCAGCAGAGATGTTGCTGTTGCCGCTGCTGAAATGCACCACTCACCACCTCACTGTGTTCACATTTACTGTTTGGTCTCCACAGACGATCACAGCATGTGTCAATGAATATCAGTGGGTGCAGTGATTTCCACATGGAGGAAACTCATGACACTCATTTGCTTCATATGCACTTGCATGTCAGATGCCATTCTGTCAGACTGCCCCTCTGCTGCCATCTGTCACACAGCAACAACATGTAATGGGATACTGGTGGGAAGGTTCAACCTCTACTGTCATACCACCAACATCTGCCTCTGACATAGTGGGTCAACATATTAAAATAGAAGGCATTACTTTTGGAGAAGCCTTTGTATAACTATATATCTATCTACATATTTTATATTACTTACCTGAGTGGATTCCAAAAACAGATCATCAGATCTAAGAAGTTCTTGTTAGAATCCCTGTCACATGACAGCATTTCTTAGAAATATTTGCATTCCATACACTGCAGAATACTCTCTCTCTTTTTTTTTTTTTTCCAGGCAACAGCTAAAAATTTTGCTACAGTATTAGGAAATTTTAATCATTGTTCCCATGTTCCCTGATAGTAACAGACAATATTTTACTGATGTCAGCAACTAGCAGTTGACTTACGTGGTACTACTTTTTAATCTGGTTTGTATTCCTATATAGCTTTGTTTAAATTCTCAAGGCAAAATCTTCAGCTGCATCTCAGCTGTGACATAATAGGTTTACTAACAGTGTTCAAGAGGTTAGTGCTGAAGGTAGTTAATGAAGTAAGTGTTGTCTCTAGTGCGTGATCGATTTTTCATGCACTTTCTCATCTTCATTTACATTGGGAAGCCTGTCTGTGAAGCTGTCGAATAGCTCCCCTAGGCTGTCAACCCAAAGTCTCATTGTTCATGCCACAATTGCTTTTCCAACTCATCAGCAGCAGGTCCAAATTCTGATTCACAGATGAAGATGACATTCCAGGCTGAGATGCTTGGTCTGTTTATTTCTCATCTGCTCTGGAAACTTTCAAGCACTACTTTTTTACTTCTTTTTTTTCTTCCAAAATCATCTGATGCTCTTCTTTAATATCTGCAGAGGTACATATGGTGACATATTAGGATAAAGATAGAAAGTCTTTGAATATTTACAAAAACATAGAATCAAGCAAGCCACCTTTTCCTGCATACATCCACACCACACAGAAAGGAGATGTGGCTGATGTTCTGATATATTTACATTGCTGATTTAATGTATGACCTCAGGCAAGTCACTCATCTTTTTTTGTGCCTGTTTCTGTATCTGCATTACAGAAATAATAATTACATTTTCTGCTTCACATAGTTTGTCTGAGGCCTATTTAGTGTTATCAATACTATGCTTCACAAAATAGCAGAATTATTATAACAAACAGGGCAAACTACAATGACCATTGAGAATTACAGATTCAGAAAAAGTTCTTATGGCAGTTCTTATTTCTGCTCCACGATCTCAGCCATCTATCTGATCGAAAAAACTCTTAAAGAGTTATTTTATCAGCAAAAGTCAGTGCTATCAAGGCCCCTGGGTTGCTCTGGCCTCTAAATGCTATTGCAAGAACATAAAGGTGAAACAGATGCAAGACTGGAACAACTCTCATTAACTGTGCAAGAGGGAATTAACAGTTTGGGAGAAAGTCTAATGCATTCACTTGCCCCTGTGGCTGGACTGGTTGTTGCACAGCAGAGCACAGCTGATTTAAAATTACAGTGCCCTCTCAAGTTACTCCTCATAGAATGATGAAATCACATTAGTTTTGATTACCTCTTTGTTTCTTTTGGTTGAAACCATGTTTGGGGCCATGTCATGCACATGCAAGGTGAAAGATGGAAAGGATGTAGGCACGAAAGTTTCCTACACAGAAATCCAGCAATTTATTAGTGCACTTTCTGGGTCCTTGCAGAGTCTAGAAGGCCACAAATTAACAGAAGCAATTAATTAATCACACATGAGATTCTGGACTCAGTCTGGAGGAAAGGAGAGGCTGACAAGTGATGGGGTTAGAACTGAGCTTTGATAAGACTTTTTGGCCTCGCACCCCGTGACTATTCAATTAGACATGAGATCGAGTTGTGTGCCAAAAGGCCTTTTGCTGCAACCTCCGGTGCTACAGTGCAGAGTTGCTCTGTGCAGGATGTTGTGCCAAGCCATGGACCTTGCCCGGGAAGTCTGGGCCTCAGTTAAATGCTGGGCAGTGGGGATGCTTTGGAGCTCAGCCCTGAAATGAGGGCAAGCAAGTGACAGCTCAGTGTAACTGCAGCTGATCTTCACTTCAGCATTGCCTTTAAGGGCATTTTGTTTTGTCACCTCAAATTACAATAAAATTACAGCCACTTGGGTAAAACCAAAGGCCTCTGTTGTTCTTCAGTGGCTTCTGCTATTCACAGATGTTTCTCTCATTGAAACTCTTAGACAACTACGCTTATTCAAAAAAAGTTCAAACACTGTAATGTTCAAGAGAAAGAGGGGCATTTCTTGTTTAAAAAAAAAAAAAATTGCTAATTTTTATATCCACTTAATCTTTAGCCTTCCATACAAATCTCCTTGAAAACGATCTCTTTCTAAGTGATTCATTTGCTATAAGAAGATGCTAACACCAGGACAGTGCAAAAATAAATATCAGAAAAGAGCAAGCAAAAGGGAATGTGTCACATACTGACTACAGGGAAACAGCGCAAAACATCTAATCACAGCAGTGCCAGGAAACTTGAACCTGTCCAAAAAGATCCAGTGCTCTCAATGTTTAATTGCTGTTGATGGCTGCTGGTCAGTCATGCATGACAATGTGTGTGTCACGCTGCTTCCTGCCTATGTTCATTCCTGTCAGCCTTCACTCCAGGTGATGAGTACTACTCCTCTGACCACAGTACAGAGAGAGAAAAAAAAAAAATAATAGAGCCCTCACAGACACAAAGCAACATGTACCCAAATAACCCAAGCCACAGGAGCAGAGCACCAAAAATGGACAGCAAAAACCAGTTCATATCAACCTTTCTCCCCAGCTTCATTTATGCTTACAGAAAAAAAAGGTGGCATCTGCGACCGACAGTATTCCAACTGGCAAGATTCAAGTCTCCTGTTTGCTTGATTATATGTTTGAACACATGCTTGGGGCTGTGTGGAGCAATTTGAATTACAATTGAGTAGCAATGAACATTATAATTTTTCGTGAACTGGAGCTTTAAAAACCTCCTCCTTGAGCTAATAAGAAAGAGAGAGAGTGGGAAATGTAGGAGGTATGACTTAAAAGGTCTAGAATTTGTATAACAGCTTTCCACCGTTTTCTTAAAGTGACTGTTTAATGGTTTATGTATCTGGGCCCAGATTCAGCAAATCACTTAAGCATGCATTTAACTTTAAGTATGTGAATGATCTCATCCTTATTCAGCAAAACCCTTAAATAAATGCTTAATTTTAAGCCTGTGCTTATCTGCTTTGCTGTAGCAGGGCCGACTGCACACTTCTATATCCTGTTATGTCAGTAATATAATTAGGATTCTCTTTTACCTCCCCCATTGCTGTCCTCATGTCAAAATAAAAATCATTAACCCACAATTGTTTAACTTCATTCTGCTTTGGGCAAAACTGAAGTCTGAGAGTCAATAAATGTCTTAAACATCCAGAACATATCTGCTCATTCGCATTCCACTTCAGATCCATCTGCCGTCAAAGTCAATGGGAGTCCTGCCACCGTCTTCAGCGGGAGCCAGGTCAGGTTCTCAGTCAATACTGAGCTCAGAATCCATCACAACAATACATGAACTGAGTTGTGAAAGAATGGGAGAACCAATGGGGCAGGAAGAAAATCTACAACAAAAGCACAGGAGAAAATAAAGCTTAAGCTGTTTGAAAATTATTCAACTTAACTACAGGTAGGATTCTAGGAGGAAGGAAATGAAGCATCATTTCTGGATCAACAAACTTTAAGTAATTAGGACACAGAAAAAATGACACTAATTTTGATGATCTAATCATTTTGTGGCCATTTTGTTATTGTCTTTGTACTTCATTCTTCTTCCCGATAAGTTGAGAATGCAGGAAGAATACAAAGCAGGGAAAAGAGGCTGCTTCACATGACATTTCAGGCTCATTCGATGATGTTCCTACTGCAGTCACTGCCCTTTTCCCTCTCCATATACACACATCTCATTGAGTGCCAGAAAAGCAGTTGAGTTTCATTGCTACCAAGGATGAGAATCATGTTTAAGTAGTCTTACAAAGAAACACAAAAACACTGAAAAATGTTGTCTGAGAGCTCAATCCACTTTATCATTTCTGAATCAACTTTTGCCATCTTTAAGATTCAGAACAACTTGACATCCTCTCACTCCACTGAGGAGAGTCTATGGGTTTTAAAATTATTACTGCTACTATTACTGAAGAGATTATATGGATTAGGAGAGTAATATGTGTACAAGAAAGAATAACTACTTGATTGATGTTGTTTAACATATGTGCTCATTCTTTTTTATCACAGATTGAAAAGTGGTTGCAAAATAACTCCATAAAGAAGTCCTGAGGCACATTCAAGTGTCACATTATCTATGTTCTGAAGCACAGTGGGAGGAAAATAAAAACATAAATAAGTAGTTCTGCAAGAACAGAACTAATGATGCTCTATTTCCTACTGCTTTGTGTCTCATAATTAATTGTGAACTACAATTGAGGCTTTTCCCACGGGTGGGACACATATGGTCCATCTCTCACACTCTCAGAAATATAGATATACATACTGTGTGGATTCTTTATGGTTAATAATGCATGAACTCATTCTGTGCTTCTGTCGTTAGGCAGGTTTCTTGCTGGGTGTCTCTTCTTCATCATGCTCCTCTATCTATTGGTTCATCCATCCTTCCACAAAGAGTAAAGTTCCTTTTTTTTTTAAAAAAAAAAAAAAAAAGTCTACAAGATTTCTGTTCTATCACTTCTGCCTGATATCATCAAGTTAAAATCTGATTAATTTTAAATACAAACATGCATATACCCAGCCTTGCAAACTACTGGATTGAATAGGCCTATGTCTTCAAAAAACATGACTCCAAACTCTATAAAATATCTATAGGCATTTCCTTTTTAAAACATTTTAAAGCAAAGGGAAAGTACTATTACTTAAAATCTTGCCGTCTTGAGGCATCTACTGTTTTAAAAAAGAAGTCTCCAGAACTCTTGAGAACTGCAATATAGATAAGTCAAATATGTTCACAAAGGGCTGACAAGCTCACTGCCAGTATGGGAATATATCACGGAAACTTAGTCTATTAAGTTCAGGTTTTGAATGCATTATAGATTTTGAAGAAAAGCTGAAACCACAGTTGTATATATGGTGGCACTGAATTACTTCATCTTACATTCATTCTTTTTCTTCTCATCCTCAGAGGTATTAATGACTTAAAGCATTAGAAAACATTATTCCTAGTTATCATGATTTTTAGAAAATAGAACTGTGAAAACTGAATTACTGAAGCAGTATAAACTTAGAACCAGTTTTAAGCTCAGTTTATATAATGGCTGTGTTTGAAAAAGGATGCAGCAAATTGCTTGGAACTCGGCCTTCAATGAGATAGCCAAAAAAGCTCATGTAAAATTAATAAGCAGCCTTTCTTTTAATTTTGAATGCAGCCAAAGCCCAAATGTGGAAATAAATACATTCTGTATACATGCAGAATTTTCATAAATCAGCCATGCTTATGCATATCCTTTGCACTTTGTAACTGTTAGCCATACACTCTATTGAACACGATGTTTTCTAAGATCCGCAGTGGTTTAAGTATTAATTTGAATTTTGTGATACTACTTATCAAATTTAAAATTACAGATATGACCACAAACATCAGAAAACATACTACTCCATTCAGTGTGCTGCCTTACTTAATTTTTGTATCTTTGCAAATATTTTGCTGTTTGCTTTTGCAAAAGTATGATGAGGCAATGTGCTGAATTTATTTCAGGAAATGTTGGGGGAAAAAAAAGAGAATATCTTCATGTAATCCATAAATCTAACACAAACTGGGTGTTTGGTTATATATTTATTAACAGTACATCCTGCATTTTATTTATTTATTTATTTATTTAAAGGATGAAAGCTTAATTCTCTGAAATACCAGGGGGCAAGTATAAGCTGTCCAGAGGAAAGCACAGTATGGCCAGACAAAATGATAGCTCTCTCACACTGCTCTGTCATTGCAACTAAGCCCTGACATGAAAGCCTTAAGGGTGTGGTAAAAAGGACTGCCCTCCAGTGTGCTGAAAGGAAACTTCAGCATCCTTGCTCATTCGTTTTTTTGTATAAAAACTGACAGATGTGTCAAAGGTGTGATAGCTTCGTGAATAAGTAATAAGTCCTGACAAGTTGGACCTTATCATTCCCTTCTGCCTAAGGTGAGGAAGGAGCCTGGGGTAACAGTGGGGGCAACTGAAGAGCCCTGGATTGGACTTGCGGGATGGCTCGCCTTGTTCATCTGTGCTCCTGCTGGTACAAAATGTATTTGACGACAAATCTGATCAAATTCATCCCCGGTGTAATTTCAGAGAGGTCAGTGGTGTTACATCAAGGAAAGTACTGGTCCTTTCTGTTTATTTAGGGAAGACGACAGCAGCTTTGGAATAAAAGCAGTTGACTGAGCAATAAGCTTCCTTACCCACAGCAGAGCTGTATAGATACTTTACAAAGAGAGCCGTGATTATCAGAACAATGTACAAGTATACTTTGTCAAAACCTGTGTTTCAGCATGGCTCACAGGGGCAGGAAAGTGCAGTTAGTGTGCTCAGCCACCATGACCCTTTGATGTCCTGCCCAACACTGTAGGATCCAGCTGAGAAAGAAAACAAGCCTCTCTTAAACAAAACCAATCCAGGAGTCTTCACTTTGTAAAGGGACATCAAGGTCAGATTACAGGAGGCTTATGTTTAAGTGGAAGAAATAAGGACTAATAAATTTGTGTGTGAAAAGTTCTGTGGAGACAGCAAAGCTTGCAATGAAAATACAAAGATCTCCAGCACAATGAGAAACATGCATGAAGTATTTTGGAAAGTGGGAATTCAATAGAAAGGGGCACCATCTAAAACTGGAGCACAGAAGTATTTTCACACATCCAAAAGCAGCTCATATAATGTAACTACACAGAAAAAAGCTTTTCACTGAAAACATTAATCAGAAGGAAATAAAAAGATATGGAAATGACAACAGATGAGTAATGTAACTTGATTAGTTCTCAGACTTGGGGAAAATATATTTTTCCACTCAAATTTGTAGTAAATCACAGAAATCTAATATAACATTTCAGATAATTGGGAAAAGAAAAAAAAAATCAAGTTAACATATCGTTATACATGCACTTTTTGTAGAGCATATAGGCAAAGGGTTAGAGAAAAGGATACAGCAAAAACCATGTACTGTTCAGTGGCAGGTAAGAGGCATTGACTTTGGAGGTGCTGGATAGAAAGAAGACACACAGCCTCAGAGGCAAAGGAGAACTGGGATGTGTGGACAGCAAAAAGCACAGAAGCATGACTAAGGACTGCAGAAATGTCACAGTAGAGAAGGACATCTGTGGAAGATGTCAGGAGAAGGTCAGCAGCAACAGCCAGGCAATAGAGTCCATTTTTCTGAATGTAGGGCAACGGATGGGGGTTGTGCAGAAGAAAATAAATGTGATGGGGCACAGAGATCTGGAATACCCCTAATGAGACTAGGTGTGCACTGATTCATGGGCTTGAACTGGAGGTAGCAGTCAATTCTACCTTACCCAGACTTGTTTCGTCTACTTGTGGTACCCCTTTCTGTATTTTTGAACTGTTTCAGTGTTGTTTTTCCTCGAATTTTTCTCCTAAGGCCTGAAATGTGATGCCTGCTATGAACACTGCCTTCTTTTGACATTTTCACTCTCTGATAATGCTGCAAGCTAGCCTTGAATTTTAAAGAGTGCCATGCATGCACACACTCAAGCATTCCCACTCTGAGGCTGTCATTCTCATCAAACATCTGGAAGTCTGCTTGCCAGAGTGCTGCTGCCAAATGCTACTGCATCATCTAGGCAGAATTTTGCTTCCCCTACAGGGTAAGCAAGAAGAGCTCAAGAGCAGATTTACAGCTGTTGATGTGGCAGCACAGAAGTCTCATGCAGTAGCTTAAAGCTTCTTACTTATGGTTTTAGCCCTCCGAGGAGTTTGGTTAGAGAACGGGTTGGCTGCGGACATCCAAATCCTTGTGGCCTGAAGAATCGTTCCTTTTATTTTTAACTTTTTTACTATCCAGCACTTGATAACTCTGGCCAGACACAGATGGCTGTAATTCCTTCAGACTCTGAAGAAAGCATCAATCTTGGTATGGAAGCTATGTGTAGTACCATAAGATTTCACCTTTATCAGTCATGGAGAGAAGAAGGAGGATCAGATTTCAAGGCATCTGAGTTCCTAAATCCCATCTCCTCTCTGAAAAATTCCCTGCCCTGGAGGAAATCCTATGTACTTCAAGCAAGGCACACGAAACAGTGGTAACAAATACTACATTGTCTTATCTCTGGTCATAAGAATAAGTGAGCCTTCTGTCCTGGTTCCTGTGCCCTTCTCTTCACACCAAAAAAATCACTAAGGAAATGGTGGGTGGTGCGGAGGAGGCACTAAGGCTCTGAAGGAAAACAATGAAGAAAGACAAGTGGAGGAGAGAGAGAAATGGACTTCATTCAGTCCAAAAGATGTTTCCATCCAGCTCCTGAATGAGAGTAGAAAAGCAGAGGAAGAGCAGTAAGAAATGAAAAGCACCATCGCAAGACAACAAACCATCTTGAGAGGCAGAGAAGAGCAGCAAACTTCAAGAAAAAAGCCTTTTCTGAGCTCCCCACAATGGTAGGGTCAGTATCCAGGAATCCCGGTATAAAACCAAGACACAGCTGTTACCTTCCTAGCCTAAACAGCTTAACAGAAAATTTACATTTCAGTTAAGATGTTCAGCATATTAGTGTGAAAGTGTGTATCAGAAATACCTGATTTCTAAAGGATTTTCCCCCAAAAGAGCAAAGCTTGCACACCAGGAGACAGGGAGACATTTGATAGCACAGCACGAAGCAGGGAGCTGACTATTCTGCCTCTATTAGGACAGCTGGAAGTTAAAGTAAGTGGGCTATTGAGAACAATGGGCTGGAGCCAATGGAAAGGCAACTTCCCAACATTTCAATTTAAAGGTCTCTCAGCTATGGAAAATTATTGCCATGGGGCTTTGTTTCAGGTCAGGGCAATAGGGAAAGTGCATTTTGAAAGCATGACAGTCCATTTAGCAAGCATCCCTCGGCCACGGGCACAGATTTCTTCAGCAAATGCTTGGCTGTGTGCGCACGCACTCTTCATCCAACTTGTAGGAAAAACACTACCGAAAGAGGAGGAGTTTTCCAGTAATGTTTGTGTGGAAAAGCTCCACAGTCATCTTCTGATAGCAGAAAAGGTTCATAGAAAGGAGGTTGTATTATCAAGTGCTACCTCATTTTATGGCTAGTAGGTCAGCCTTTCTGAAGATGCTACAGAGAACCATAGTGCCTTTCATCCTGATGATAGAAAAACTGAAACAGTACACAAGAAGTATTATCGTAATTGCTGAAGAGCTAGAATAAAATAAAGGCTTTTATTATTTAGACAATCTTTCTCCAAATCTTTATGAACTGCTTTAGGCTTCAATTTTTGCTTTTTTTCTATAAGAAAAACCATTAACAAAACCAGGCACCTAAATAATCATAAAGAAGTAAAAAAAAACCCCACAGAATATGTCAGTGTCTTGTTCTGACTTAGACAGTCCCAATGTCTGCTTTAGGCAACAATACCTAAACAGAAAGAGGCTGAAAGCTGTAATTTTTCTAAGGCCTGAGAACAAAGTGCAGCCCTGATTACAAATGCATTTGAACGGAGGTATCATTCCCACTGACTTAGAGAAAAGACACCCCTGTACTTGTGTCATGCTTAATGCATTTGAAAGAGCCAAAAGCAAAACTTGACAAAAACAGGTAATGAAAAATATAGTTACATTTTGCTTTTTTTCATCCTGATCTACTGCTAAGTAGTGCCCTCATGAAAAGGATGAAGAGGGAGAGCTGAGACACAGTGAGCTAATAGTTAATTGGCTGATTGAGCATACATTCTTACCTCCACTGCCCTGCATCATCCTGCCTTTTACATCGTGCTTTGTAATATCACACATCCTACCGCGTCATGTCCTTCTTAGAATTTCACATGTTACTTTGCGTCTAGAGATTTGGGATACTTGGCTCAGGTGTCAAAATACTATCTCCTTTTAAGCTGCAGAATGAATCTCTTTGGATGCTTGATTACCCAAGAGCAGAGAGACTTATAAGGGAATTAGTTGCCCTCAGCAGATGATCGGCTTATTCTACAAGTCTTATAATTTTATCTTGCTCAGGAAGAATAGGATTTAGGGGAAGTCTGAGTCATTCTAATAGAACACATAATTGTGCCTGTTTTATAATTGTGAGAGTAGGCTTGTTATAGTCATTTGCTATCTCAGCTGGCAGGAACACTATTTAAAAAGGAGTTTGAAGACTACCTGAAGCAGCTTAGGCTTTTGAGCACAAAAGAACAGCAGTTTCGAGGTACTGAAGAATTAATGGTTTATTTCCCAGTCTTCTTCCCACATATCAAATGTGCCCTATTGTTGTGTGTGAATGTAGCATGCATGAAGTACAGCTCTCCCAGGAAGGAAAGCAGTAAGAATGTATCAGTATACTGTTAACAAAAGGACAGAACCCAGGAATGTAAAAGAAACTTTGGTCAAGCATAATAAATCAAATCTGCAAATATACGAAACAAAAATGTTATTTATGTCCCTAAATAAGTATTTGTAGAACAAATAAATTAGGGTGGGACAGGCTTCATTCTCAAAATGAAATGGATGTTCAGAACTCACCTTTTAGACATTCCTAATGGTCAGATCCAGCAGATGCTGAGTTATAGATCTTTAATTGTTTTCATTACAACCTCTTCTGCTGTTTCTCTGTTACCTGGAGAACATAAAAGTTTCTTTCACTCCTTATGTAAAAGATTTCACATTAGTATGGACAAGAGTGATTTAGACCTATTGCATCTTCTATGGGTGACTATCTACTACCTTTTCTTTAGGGATATTCTCATATAACCATAAAACAACAGATGTGCTAAAATTTAACCTAAGTCGGGGTCGAGGTGCACATACACAACTTGCAGGTTAGAGTCTTCTGTTCCTTTTCTCTTTTACGTTTTTTTTTTTTTTTTTTTCCCTATAACAACATTTTAAGAGGACGCCACCATTTGTTATCTGTACTTCTTTTCAGTCTAGTCTTCTTCTTTCCATTAATTTAAGTGCCTGAATGCTAAGGTGGTGACAGCTGATTAGGTTTGTATTACACTTCAACAAACTTTGACAGAAGTGAGACATCAAGAAAAAAAAAATTAAAATAGTAACAAAAAGGAGGAAGCAAATGAATGCAACAAGATTTTACTTTTAATCAGCTTTGTTCTAATTTCAGCTCACCCAACAGTTTTTGATATGCAAAGGAACTGTCCTTCATACTGATTTAATGAAAATGGTCATTTTGCTGAGGGTGTGTGTATGTATCATCCATTCAAGATTTGAATATGCCTATCTGAGTTTTCTGAGCTCAGTATGCCCTCTGGTTTGTTTCCCAATGTGTTTAAAATTAGAGCAACTACATTTAGTTTTTTTGCCAACTCAAATATCGTTCATATTTTTCTCGTAGTCAAATCATATGTTTCAGCTTTAAGTTACTTCTCTTAAGGTGCTTTTCTGGACACATTTCTTTTTCTCCCTCTTCTCCCTGTACCCACACCTGTTCATCCAATACATCATATAAACCATTTGAACCTCCCCACTTGTCAGTCACAATACTATCAGAGGCAGTGATCTGTAGGCTTGGAGCAGCAGAGACAATACACGCCTGGGTCAGTAGTAATTAAGCAATGTCAGTGGTTGAGAGGAGAAAATTCAGTTCAAGCCAAACTGAAGCATTTAGATATTTTACTGCTGCATCCTTTTGGTCCTCTCTCAGCTTATAAATATTAATTTAAAGACTACCAACAAGGACAGTAAACGGATTTAGGCATAAAACTTCCTGTCAGGAGTGATTTGTGCCCAATAAAAGGAGAGCTGGATAGAGAAAGCCTGCTTCACTAA
This sequence comes from Phasianus colchicus, assembly GCF_987193195.1. Lineage (NCBI taxonomy): Eukaryota > Metazoa > Chordata > Aves > Galliformes > Phasianidae > Phasianus > Phasianus colchicus. The sequence continues at coordinate 19,738,523 of NC_143437.1, read as the reverse complement.
GTTTATGATAGACAGTGAAAGACTGCCATCAAAATAAAAAGGCTTTCACTATGTAGAGTGCTATATGGGGGGCGTGGGGGGGGGAGGGGGGTGTCTTTGTTCCTAACGAGCATCACAGTGGTACTGTATTGTTTTCTTCCATAAGCACATTTTACTTTACTGGAGTAGAACCAGCACTGGTTAGCGGGCTTTGCACAATCACCATCACAGGAAGGGAGCTCTTACATCGGTGACCTCTTGTACTGAGCTTTGCAATGGAGAAAGTTGACAAAAGTTCATCTGGTTTGTTTTTTTTAATTCATTCCTGACTTGAAAATAGAAAATAATTCAGTAGGCTCTATATGGTCTGTAAGAGCGTGCTTATAAAATGTGAATGCAATAATAACCTTCTCCTGCTCTCCTTTCTGTGAACGTGTAGGATACCTTTGTTCTAACTTGTAATTATTTCATTCTTGGTTAGAAAATAGCATAAATTTTGTTTCTCTTCTTCATTCCTCTGGAAAGCCCAGTTCCGGTTTCTTTAACTTTTAAATCATTTTGTTGCTGACCGGGAAGGCCATGAATATCTGAATACCAGATAAATACAGGCTAAACATAAAATTTTACATTAATTCAACTGAACATGTTATCCATACTTAATTGAGCCCAGATATAGCAGCTGATACTTTCCATAAGCCAGAATTGGTTTCTGCAGTACACACACTGTCTCTGTGGCTGGATCCACCAGTGGGCACACACCTCACCTCTGACAGCCACACTACATTTATTAATGCCCCACGCTGCATTCACTGCTAACACTGCACTGTTAGTTTTTACATGGAGCAGCAGACCTATCCTTCTAGATTGCTTTGCTTGTCTCAGGTTTGCAGTTTTCATGTTTTAGGAAGGTCAATTAAAACATTAACTTCTCCATGAATTCTTAGATCTCTAGTGGGCTGAGTAAGTCATGATGATTACTTCCTTGCCTTGAGACTGAGGGCAAAAGTGGTGCACAAAATAGATGACACCGTTCTGGGGAAAAGGGCTTTCAGTGGAGGATTTTGCTCCTAGTGTAGGTGATATTTCCTGCTGGGCAGCTGATGGCCGTGGCTTGATCCATAAAGGATCACTGGGGAGAAAGCACTGCTTGTGAAAGCCTTACAGCTGGAGGGCACTGGGAGGAAAGAGAAGGAAACACACAAGTGAGGAAATCACAGAATCACAGAATTGGTTGGAAGGGACCTCCAGAGATCATTGAGTCCAACCCCTCTGCCAAAGCTGGTTCCCTACACCAGGTCACACAAATACCCTCCTGAAGAAATGCTGAAAGACAGACTTACGCTTTGCCAGTGGAATTAACGTGAAACAGGGGCCCTTAGAGATGATCATTCTGAAAAGAAATGAAAAATACATAAAACTTTGTTTAATTTATGGAATTTATAGGCTGCTGACCAGTAAGTATAAAGTTCTGTTCCCTTGGTCCTCACTATCACTCATGTATTACTTGTCAGTAAATGTGGTGCACTCAGAACATAACAGCTACGGTAATATTTCTGTTCCCACTGCAGCTTTACTACACCCATGAAACTCTGTAATCTTTAAATTCCCTCACTGTTAACATCTGCTGAAACATTATTGGTCCCAGCATAGCCAAGCTGCTCTGAAATTACATTTAGTAGAGTAGTTAATGCTAACAGTATAATTCTAGAAGCAACCATGTTTTAAAAAGGCTTTAGGACTGGCACAGTTGCTGCATTTCCTTTTGCTTTTACTCCCTTCCCATTTCCCTGCCTTTTTTCCACTCCCCCCACTCCCCCCATCATCTCACTTACCAGCCAGAATTCATGTTTAAACACCAATTCATTTTCTTTCTAGAAGAAAATATCATGATTTTGTTTGTTGTCTACATTGCCAAAACAAATTTCTCAAAACAACTTTTTTTTTTTTTGTCCTAAAAATAATACAATTACAACATGATATTTTAAGAATCCAAGAGATTGAAGTTGGAAATTAATCAAGCTGTAATAAAAATAATAGCTTCCATCACCCATTTAGGATACTTTCCATGGTTTAAATTCAAATGACCTTATGTATAAGCAAAAGGAACAATCTGCTGCATGCAGCAATTATCAATGAAGATACCTCAATATATCCATTTGCAGCACATAAGGAGTTCACATGTTCAGTTTTGCTTCTCTATGAAAATGTTGGACAGAGAACATTTAACTTAATCACTGAGTGCTCTGGTTATACAAATATTATTCCAAAAGCTAAAACGCAAACACAGAAAACATCTTCAATTCTTCTACAGATTTTTTCAGTGCTAGCTAATGTAGCAGATATTATAATATATGTATGGCTGTGTAATGCTATATGAAGATTTATTCACAGATATTCTAGCAAAATAACAAAATTACTTAGGGAAATAAAGAGGAATGTATACGCATTTTTCAAAATAAACTAAGATGAAAACTTCCACTTTCTCTCCAGTGAAAGAAAAAGCCACATTCAGCAGGAATCCTGTCAGCTTGCTAACTTGTGGCTTTTTCTCAAAAAGCTAATGCAAAATACAATCTTCTGGAATGGAAAAATTACTTTTTATTACATATTTATGCCACTATGAGTGCGACAGTTTTTTATTTAGAGTACCAGCATAAATTTAAAAACTATAGTAATTTCAAAAAAATTACCAAGACTTTCTGTTCAAAAAATAATGAACTGCGTAGTTTGGAACTTTGAAGAATAATTAGTGTATTACTTAGCCTTGCACAAGGGTAAGCAGACTGCTAAGTATGTTAAATTTAACTGGTTCCTGACTCATGAGCAGCAGTAAATGACATCTGTGCCAGATGGCAGTCAGCATTTCTATGTCTATACTCTGATTTCCCCTTCTCATGTCCCATCTAGCCTATGTTATTATTTGCTGCTTAAGTGCTGGTGTCCATAATGGCACCCTGCACTGTAGGCTAAGGCCAGTAAAGGAATTTCCTAGGAATGCCTTGCAGGTTTTTAATACTGTTCAGTAACTAAATTTGTTCCATTGCTCAAGACAGCTCATTAAATATTTTCCAATCAGATTTTATCCTCCCACAAATCTCTTCCATAAACACATTTTCAAGAGAGATTATTTTTGTTATTGTCCTTGTTTAAAATGTGCTAATATTTCCTTTCAGCAAATGAGTAAGCTCATGAATTCTTTGTGAGTACTGAAACAATATTAGACAGTATGATGCTATTGTGATTGAGTCACCATCCCTGGAGGTGTTTGAGAAACACAGATGTTTTACTAAGGAACATGGTTTAGCAGGGAAATACTCGTGGTAGGTGGATGGTTGGACTGGATGATCTTGGAGGTCTTTTCCAACCTTACTGATTCTATGGTGCTATTTGAAGTAATGTTAAATAATTTCTTTTGAAACTTTGCAATGAAATGCAGGATGATCTTGTTTGAGGTATGGATAACTTTCTTTTCATTCTGTCACGCTCATATTTGATTTCTGTACAGAAGGATAAAAAAGAAGATGAGAAGATTGAGATCTGCAGTAGAGAGAATCGAGAACAGTAAAACTCACTAGATACATCAGCAAAGCCAGCAATTGCTGGAAGTTTAACAACAGCTACTACTACTACTTGCCAGAGGAGAGTCCAAATTGCATCAGTGACATAGTTTTCCCAAGAAGAGGGCATTACAAAGCCTGTGAAAGCAAAAGTTGAGAGCTATTTTATGCACCATTATCACAACGCACTAAAATATAAAAATCAAAGCACGTGATGAGGCACTATTTTACAAACTTTTCAACATGACTTTTTTTTGAATCAGAGCTGGAATGCTGCTCCTCCCCAGACTTTTCAATTTGTTATAGAAGCTGATACAAAACTGGTTGGAAAACTGTTCCAATGCAACCGTTTGGAAATTCGAAAACTTCCATCTCCTTCTGGAAATGTATAAAAACCACAGAAATTTTGAAAAATACTAACACTCACTAATTAATTCTGATGTTTTTTTAAAATAGAACACGAGACCAAATCATTTTGGCTGAAAATTTGCTTTAGGTAAAACTAAAGCTCACTTGATGATTATTGATCTTTAGTCAATGCCAGCTGTGGGTAGGAATCTGAATTCTGCTATTCATAAACTGCTTTCATATGCAAAGTATGGTATTGATCAATACTATGTCTTTTTTTGTCAAAAATACATTATCAAAATATTTGCTTCACTCTCAAAAGTGAAGTGTAACAAGTCTGGAACCTTCTCAGAGGAGCCATGCATCTCACTGGTAAAAAAACTGATTTTCTTGACAGCATTTTGTCAATTGTTGAAGAATGTCATACCTTCATCACTTGTCATGACACTAAAAACAGTACATAATTTTACAGAGCACTTTGGATCTTCTTGCTTTTATTTATTTTTTCTTACTAGCTACATAACTAAATCTCTTAGTTACTTTAATGATCAGTGCACACATAATATTCTCATTTATTTTACGCACAGCTGCCAATTTCTTAAGAGCCTACAGTCCCAGGAGCAGCAGACTCCTTAGATCCAATGAGCCATTCAGCCTTTGACCATTTTCCTCCTTTAAGTAATGCATAAGACAAAAATAAAAACATATATGTGCCAAAAAAAAAAACAAAAAAAAAAAACACCCAAAAAAGAGATAAAAGTACAAGTTAAGGATTATATTATGTAATAAATGCAAAGTAAGAAACAAAAAGATAAAAATCTTGGGCAGAGCATGCATTAATACTTCTCCATGTCTGCCCCAAACTTGGAGCCTCTTCCCCTACTGCCCTCTTTTTTGTCTCACTCATCTCTGCTTTTGATTCCTTCTCATAGTCCCATTTTCCCACATAATCAGTTCCAGCATTACATCTCATTTCTTTCTTCACAACCCAGAAAAGCCCTGAAGCAAATGCATTGTAAATGCAGAGCTATATCTTTGCTTACCTATTTGAGCTGGATTTTCCTTTCCACATTATCCCTTTTTGGATCATATTTTTGGAGCGTATGACCTTTTACCTATGCTGTAGAGGAAGATGAAGTGTTTAACGATGAATTAGATTTAATTCTGGCAGCCACAGGCTTAAACTCTATATCCCACAGTTGCTAGTCATATGTGCTACCCAACCCCTTCTTTCTTTCAAAAAAAGCTTCTTTAAGAACTCCCCACACTTAAATTTGGCACGGAGAAGGACAAAACAGAAGAGAAGCCCTCAGATCTCACCACTTGCTATAAAGTTGAGGATTATCGAACTAAGGCTCTTGCTCAGATCTTCCTGCTCCAAGACTGACAAACAACACAGCTCTCAGAAGAGCAAGGAGTCTCAGATCCTTGCAATATCCCACCAATGATTCAGCCACATATCATTCCACATTCTGCCTGTGCCCTGGCGAACATGGAGGACCCATGGTTGATGAGCCTGAGGATCTGGTTAGATTCAACCTTATTCTGAAGCTCCTGCTCAAGCACTGCTGATTGAAAGTATTTACAAATTACAGTGCACTGTACTTACATACGTTAAAGGAGGAATATGTAAAATAATGGTGTAATGCTATTATTATGATAATGATGAATACATGGCTCTAAGCTACACTAGTCCAAAAGTGGAGTTCCACAGCAACTTTTTCTGTCAGAAAGCTAATTTAGAAAGAGGGAAAGAATTTCCTTAGATAGTTTTTTTGAAAGAAACATGGAAAAGAAAATACTCTGATACATAATTACAATCTTTTTTGAGCAATGTGTTGCAATGCATCATTTCAACATGACTGCTGGCTGTCACACATTAAATGAGATGGCCAGCAGTAATAAACACATGCATAAAAGCAAAATCTAAAAGCAATGTTAAAATTGACCTGAAATAATATTTTGTTTTGGGTCAGATGGTGAATTTTTTGAAGTGTGGCCTATGGCCTTCTTTCAGGGCACTATCATTAAAGAAATTTTCTTTAGCTGGTTCAAGCACTTCCAAGCTCTTTATGCTGCTCCCAACTTTTAAATGAAGTGGAGGCTGACATGGGGGGAAATGGTTTGCTCCACAGCCTGCACTTTGTGCTCATGAGGGAATTATTATGAAAACAAGGATAGTAGTTCACTGCATTATAATGAAGATAACATTATTTGTATTACTGGCGTACAGAAATTATAAAATAAGAATAGTAACGGATAATTGATTATTTTAGAATGAATTCAGCCAAGATTGAGGTGTGAAATTGATGTGGTCAGTAACAGCATGTTACTGAAGGTGTGAGCATATTGTTCACCTGTGGTATAACCCCTTTTTCCTTTCCTAGTTTTAGCCTCCTACAGCAAAACTTATTTGGCAAACTGCTTGGGTTTCCAGTTTTGTTTTTTTCTCCTCAGAAATCCAAAGCTGTTCAAGAGTTACTCACCTAGAAACCTAGAAATGTCTATTGAAATTAGCAACTAAGCTAAGTAGTCTGGGGGTGCGATTTACATTTATGGCACTTTAAGACTCTTTTACATTTCCTGAGCAGTGGGAAGGTAGGTCAGCAAAAACCTGAATCAGGCCTTAGGACTATGCTATTTATAAAACAATATAAAATCAAAATCAAATGTATTAAAATAGTAGAAAAAAAGGGTATTTATATCCATGTCCGGGCGCCTTCTTAATCTTAGGTCACAATACCCCTTTCTTTTCTGAATAGAGGTTTTGCAATATAGTAAAAATTGTATTTTTGAAAAGAATTGTTTTATAAAAAAGTTGAATTAAAAATTGCAGAGCCATACTGTAATAGCATTAAGACACTCCTGGGCATGTTTTAATGGTCCATTAATGCATGCCTCAGGTGGCTGAATGCATGAGGCTGCACATCTACAACATGTATTAATGAACCTCTGAAACATGCCCCGTCATGTGTTAATGGTGCACTACCTGGAAAGCCTCAGAAATATCTTCCAAAAACACAGAATGTTTTAGATCTTTGGAAAATACTATGATTAATTGCCCAAATTGCCTGCTGGTCTGCATCTACTGTATTGTTGAGATATGTAGTAAATAACAACACATTATGACAATAAACTCTATAATGTCTATAGAAAATGATCTGCTGTTAAATATTAAAACACACCCTGAACCACATTAGGCTTCTCATATACACTCAAAATGACGAATTCCTGCCTTAAAGAGCTTATAGTTAAATACGTTACAGATAAAGATTATAAATGCAGAAGATCACTAAGAGATGCTTATGCACTTTTACTGTACTATAATCCTCCTCTGTTTCTATCTTTCATCCAAACCTTCACTTATTTTATCAACTGTAAGACTTTTTTGTCTTTCCCAATAAGAATTTTAAAATATGTGATGTCATAAGTCTTGATTACTTGAGTAGAATGCTATACATCCTCATTAGAGAGAACTTCAGGTATTTTTAACTCAGAAGGGCCTTTTAAGAAGTCTTATGCATGGTAAACCTCTTGAGAAAAATACTTTAGCATCTACTAAAATGCATTCTCACTCAGCAAAGCATTAGATTGTCCATGAACTTAAATTCCATTCAACTTCATATCCAAAGATAAGCTCACATGTAAGACTTTATCTGGAAGGAGATGATGCACTGTTGATGCAGAACTAGAGCAATCTGTGATGGTGCCTTTTATATGGCACCACATAATGCCACACTTTACAGTGCTGAGAGAAACAATTTTGTAACAATTTAAGAAGGAAGATATTTTTAAAATATAGTTTACTTACCTTAACAGAAGTAAGAGGTAGGAGAATCTGACATGCTTAAAGGTTGTTTCTTGTTTTCACCACTAATAAAATTGAAGAGATAATGAGCAATTACTGTAAAGAGTTATTTTCCTCCTCTCCTGCTTTTTCCATGGTATTTCATTTATTTCACCGCAAAGCCTCTTAAATAAAAGGTATTAAACAACTAGGTTGAATTCAATACTTAAGGAAAATAAATGAAATGTGCCTTTCAGCAGGTACAGTTAACCAATTACTAGGCAAGCTTCTGTTTTATTCCTGTATCACCAGGGTAGACAATTCTGATGTTACAACCAACAGTAACCAAGTGGAGGTCTTTACTTACCTTCTGCAGTTGCCTTCAGGCACTGTAAGCTTAGCTGAAGATACTTGAAAAGTTTAAACACTAAAGGAAATTAAACAAATCAAGATTGGGTAACTCTAGGAAGTTCTGCTTTAGTCAAACCAAATTCACAAGAGATCCAGTGCAAATCTGAAATTCTGTGATACACAGAAGGTTGGACACAATAATCAAACTCTGCCTTCTGGCAATAAATCAGCTTCCTGATTAATAAGTACTTTTTTTCTTTCTTCCAATTCAGCAAAGACATACACTGTGTTGCTTTGCTCCTGACAGTGTTCAAACTATCAGACAGTTGTCTGTGCACCTTGCAAGAGGTAGCAAGATCGGTAGGATGAGAAGAAATGGCCTTAAGTTGCACTAGGGGAGGTTCAGGTTGGATATTGGGAGGAAAATTCTTCTCAGAAAGAGTGGTGAGGCAGTGGCACAGGCTGCCCAGGGAGGTGGTGGAGCCACCATCCCTGAAGGTGTTCAAGAACTGTGGACATGTGGCACTGAGGGACATGGTTAGTAGGCATGGTGGGGATGGGTTGGTGGTTGGATGGACTAGATGATCTTAGTGGTCTTTTCCAACCAATGATTCTATCTTCAGATAAGTTTCTCATTTATTAGACACCTTCACTCTTTTGTTTTCTTCTGAAAAATATCACCCTTTTTGTATTGGGCTTCTGTTATTTGCTAGTCAGTTTTGCTCTCCATTATTTGCTCTCTGTCTGCATTTTTTTCTCTTTGAAAGCACTTCTCCTGTTTCTGAAACCAGCATTGGCCCCTTACCAAAAATAGCAGATGTCAGGGTCTTGCGATTTGGTTACCCATCAAAATAAAAGAGCAGTGGTGTTAAACCTGGTGATTCCATAAGTTTTCTTGCCATAAATAGGATGCAAACATTAAGGAAATGCTACCTATGAATTAAATTAATCCAATAACAATTTAAGAAAAAAAAGCGCAGTTGGAAATCTTGCTTCATAGCTGTGAAATGGTGATACAGAATTGCAATGCACATACCTTCTAAAGAGCATCAGTAAAAAATTCAAATGAACAGAACTAATTATAGGGACATCCTAACACTAACAGGAAGAAATATAGACAGAGAAAATTGAAGTTGCTGAGAAAAACTTCCTGACATTGAAATGCACAAGGCTTTCAGGCTGCCTCTCAAGGGAGCAAACAGCAAGGCCCTTCACTAGAAATGTTTAACACTAGACTGGAGGAATCACTGGAAAAATATACTATTGGGAACAAGTTGTTATTGGCAGAAAGATGGACTGAATGCTGTAAAAGGGATTTTCTATTTCTAATGTTTACTTTTTATGATAGTCATTTATGTTTTTCCTTCATTACAGGTAAAGAAAAATCTATAAAAGTTATTGGCTCTGGCAAAGCATCTTTAATTTATATAGGGCAGTGCTTTTGGTGCACTCTAGCAAGCTTTAGCTCTACTTGCATTTTTCACGTACATTGGAAGGTTTTTCTTTTTTTTAAATATATTTTCCATTGCACCAAGTAAAACCTTTGCAGCACTGAATGAATGTTCCTCTCTTCTCCACAGCTTTCTCAGCATGTATGCAGAACACCCAGGAAAAACCCATTCAAAATCCCCAGATTGGGTCTAGCTGTGAAGAGGAAGAAATTAACATCGGAAGGCTAAAGGAAGAAGCAAATCAGTAGAGGCAAAAATGAAGCATCCAGATCATGAGAAAGGAAGCAGGAAGACTTTTAGGGTTGGGAAAGTGGGAACTGAACACAACTAGACTAGGATATGCCTTACAGCTACTTAAGAATCACTGTGATGCTCAGAGGCATTGCGTAACATCCATCTACACCTTAGTGATACCAATTTTCAGGACAACATTTGCCATATTCTAAGTGGTGAACGGCATTCAGGATGCAAACTTCATTGTAATGAGTACAGGGAACAACAAAGATGGAATAAGTAAGGATAAAACAATATTTGGTGATGGCTCTGTGTTGCACTGATGTGGTATAGGTTGCTCAGGGTTAAGATGATCAGTGTTATCACAGAATCATAAAGGTTGGAAAACACCACTAAGGTCATCAAGTCCAACCACCAAACACACATCTTTCTATTTCTGTATGCAGAAAAACAAGTCCATTCTTAATACCCAAACTCTTCTCCCAAGTAGCCTTAGAGCTGAAAATTGAAGCATCAACCTCAATGTGATGAGACCAAACATGAGAAAGGTTATTTCTCCCTGCCACCCCCTGCAGAGCACCAGCAGCTTGGGCTGGGCTTTCCAGAGGGATGCCCTGAGGATGCAGCCATGTTGTGCCATCCCACCAGGGACACCATGATAATGCAGCCAAAAGGCATCTCCAGTACTGTGGAGTGATGAGAGATGAGAGTGGTTTCCAAAGACACAGGCCTCTTGTTTTTGCTGAGCAGATTGAGTCTCCTTGCCTGGCTGCTGAACAAAGGCTATGATTAATGGAAAGATGTCAGGATGATAATCCTTACTATCACAAAACACTGGACAGGGTGTTTTTCTTGGCAAATTGAAGGGTAGTGGGAAGAGAATAAGAAAGCAAAAAGGAAGCAAGAGAAAGGGAGAGGTTTTGAAGAGAGAAAGTAGAAATGTTATATACATATATATATATATATACACACACATATGTACATATATATATTTAAAAAAAATACAACCACCCCTCTGCCCATCCTCTTTAATGTTTCTCTGGTGGAGTAATAAGATACCTTCAGTGTTATAAATAGCGGCACAGATGTTGACAGAAAAATGCTCCCTTAATTACCATACAAACTGCTTTACTTGAGTGAACCGTTTAAAGCGGCCTCCAAAGGAAGTTCACTCAAGCAATTCCACAGATTACAGCTAATGAACAATATTTCCTCGCTCCTATTTAGTGCTCATTAAAATGTAAAAGCCTTTCATTTTCAACAGGCATACAATAAATAATTCCTTTCTCCCTCTCTCTGCTGCCTCTGAGCAGTCGGGATGGAAGCGGGGAGGGGAAGGGGCTGGCAGGGGAAAAGAAGGGGGGGCTGTGGGAGGCTGAGCAGCGGCTGGAGAGCAGCAGCCATGCCATTGCCATCCCTTGTTGTGCAGGGCAATGGTTGTAGTTGGTGATGAGATGAAGCTTGTGCAGAGGAGTGTGCCATGGGACCAAGGGATGCACATGAACCTGTGGGATGGAGAAGGGAATAAGATGTAAATGCTATGGAGAAAACCAGCCATCTGGCTCAGGCTGAGTTTGTTTTGAGCCCCACTGAAGATTTCTTGCCTGGAAAATGCCCATTGCGCTTGGCTCCCTTTGAGCTCATGTACAGCCCCACAAAGCTGGAGGGGAAGGTAGTTCAAAGGCTGCACATTTTAGATTATTATTTTGAGTGCTATTCAAACGTTAAGTGAAAAGCAGAAGCACCAGCTGGATTCCAGTTACTCACTGTTCCTATCTGCCCATAGGCACAGGGTAGCAACTGCCATTGGTTTGTGCAGTAGAAGTAAAAGAAGAAAAAGATCAGGAACAAAAAGTTAGCCAGCCCCTAAGACGGTTTGTGGATACCTGTTTGAGAACTGCAGGGAAGAGAGCCTGTGTTGCTCCACTCTCAGGATGAATGGGTAAAATAGTACGTTACCGAAACACAGTGCTGCTGTTAAACTGAAAGCATACCAAAACAGGCTTCAGCAGTCAGTAATTACAGATAGAAAGATAACTCTCTTGATTCCTACATCTGCTGAACCCCCCCCCCCCAAAACCGCCATACCCTTCACACTGGTTTTGTTCACTGTTGTGGTTTTGTTTTCATTTCCTTCTGAATTTCTAAGCTCTGCTCCCCACATGGCAGAGGCTACATGTCCTGCTCTGCCGCCCAAGCAAAGCCTAGTGTTGGCCTCCCTGAGCAGCCCCAGTAGAATAAACCCAGCAGAGCTTTCTCCTGTCTTCAAGGCTGGGAGAGTTGGAAACTGTATTTCCTGCCATGGTGCTAGTGTGCCCTATACCTGAGCCATAAATAAGGTAGTGCATGGTATTTAATCATCAGAAAAGAAAGAAGAAAGTGGAGAACTAAGACCTCATGTTGACCTAAGCCTCAGACTTCGATAAACTTGTCAGGAATACCACACTGTGATGACTTTATCTTGATGAAAGCTGTGTCTGGGGAGGAGGCGCTCCCACCGCTCACAGGGCCGTGTGCCGAGGAGCCCTCTGGTTGTGAAATGAAGCTTATGGGCACACTGGGATTTCTGCATTACAATAATAATGACTGTAACAGTGCTCGATTTGTGAGAAGTATTTGCTGTCAATAGCTGCAAAAAGAGGGCAGAAGAGCTATAAAGCAGGTCCACCTCCCGCCCTCTACTGGGAGAAGTGGTGTCCCAGTCCCATCAATTGGATGGGCTCCTGTCTGATCATGTCCTGATGTCACAGCCCACCCTCCCAGTGGGTGAAGCCACCTACCCCAGTGAAGAAGTTTACCAGCAGCCTTGTTACTAATGCTTTTAGCACTCTGTACTTGGCTTTCAACTAAGGTCATTTGAAAACGGTCTTCAACACCCATCTCATTTGCTTTTTTATGCTTGCCAATTTAGTGTTGTATTCACAGTGATTAATTAGTTTGTGGGGAAGGTTTATTAGGTAATCTTCCTGTCAATCAAAAATGACTGAGGTTTCAGAGCAGAGAACAGAACACACAGAGATCTGATAATGATAGAGAACTGATGTTGTTGCCATTCTGTACAAAAAGTTGGAGCTTAGCCTCGACATGCAACCAGGTATAAAATACTTTAACGTGTGTTTACTTCTACTCATATTCAACCACAGAAGCAGTCTGATTCTCTCAGACTTCATTTATATTTCTAACAAGAACACAGAAATCCCCTTATCTGCTGTGCCTACAGCCTGCATTTGAAGACTGACAAACCTGCAGGGTTGTTTTAACAGACCAGGCTTCGGGCTGTGGTTGCTTCAACAAAGAAAATCCCATAGATCATCAGCCTGCCTTCTTTATGCATGTTTTTACCAATCATTTATACGGCTTCCAGCACTCCATGGGTTTACTGGAAAAAAAAAAAAAAAAAAAAGCTTAAAATTGCAAGGTGGTTCTTTTCCTTTTAGATAGGAAATGTAACTAACCTACATGAACTCAGTGTTTTCCAGAAGATCTTGAACCTTACTGTGAAAAATATAGTGAAGTTAAATGGCTTTCTTGACCAGAAATGGTATTATATTGAAGAGGCTACAGAGAGGACTCGAAGATATTAGCTGATTAAATTATACACTACGTAAATGTATGTCGCATTATGATTTTTGCAGTATTAGGTTAAAATGTGAAAGGATATAGATTAATACTAAGAATCTGACTAGCTTACCACTTTTCAGAGTCATTACTGTTCTAAATTACAGTGGTGTCTGTCTGTGAATGTAAAAAGGTATATAACACCCTGAGAATTAGTAGAAAGTTAACCGGACTCTTTCCTCCATCACCTCGTTGAGA